>NC_137607.1:21459211-21481050 GCF_963280865.1 Gymnoscopelus braueri | reverse complement strand
GCATAATTATGCGGGGGTAACGTTTTTTCAAAAAGGCCGCATCGCATCGCATAATATGCGCATCGCATCGCATAATACGCGCTTCGCATCGCATAATATGCGATTCGCATCGCATAATATGCGATTCGCATCGCATAATATGCGATTCGCATCGCATAATATGCGATTCGCATCGCATATTTCCGCATATTTCGCAACTTTTAACATATTTCGCAACTTTTCGCATATTGCTGCATATTTCACAACTTTCCGCATATTTCGCAACTTCCCGCAATTTCACCGCATAAATTTGCAAAAAAAACACGCATATTTCGTCACAAAATCAAGGATTAAAGATAAAGAGTAAAGAGTGCCAAAGTTCACACTATTGACCTCCTTTAACTCCCAGCTGAGCAGGCACCTTGACCAACCAGTAGGAGTCACTAGTGCAGTTACACAGACACTATCCGCTGCCGGTTTCCCACCCACAAACAATTGTGTTGTTTGGAGAACCCACCCAAGCCGCTACCTTATCCTCTGCGGATTCTGGGGATTCTGTCAGAGCACCAGAAGGGTCTTTACGACTACGTTTGGGTTTGCGTCTTGGTGGTGCTTTGGGTTGTGAGCCGCTCTCTGCTTCTTCAGACTCTGACGTAGCGGAGGTCACCTCCTCCTCTGGTTCAACCTCCAGCTGCTTGTTGATACGGATCCTGACAAATCACAATGCACACAACAATGCTGGTGATATAGATCCTGACAGCCTCAGAATGTGCAGTGGACAGAGTCACTGAATAATAGTTGTTTCACCACAGTGGCAGCCATGTTAGTATGACACTGATCTGTGGTTGAGGCTGAACTATCCATAGGATAACTTGAAAAAGAGAGAGGCGAGCACTCATCAGTTCACAGTTCACATGTATCAGGTGCACTGTCAGAAATAGTATCTTAGAAAAGAAGAAGGCCTGCGGGCCTAAACGCCCATCGTGTATGATCTGCTGCTGGGGCTTATGACTAAATGAACAAGAAATCCTAAAAGGATCAAGTTAGTGCTGGTGATCTTTTCTAGTGAACTGTCCATAGCCCACCAATGAGACGCAGAGTGAGTAGACGGAAATTAATTGGGCCATCTTATAATGAGCATTAGCGAGGAGCAATTATATGAAGATATGGTTGAAAATGGGTTAAGTACCACTCCTTTAAGCAGAATTATTATTTCGAACCTGCGGTGTCCCATGACGATCATTCTTAGCTTGTCCCCCAGGTCCTGCATCTCATGGATCTGAACGAAGGTTCCTGTAGAATAGACGGCATCTAGAGACTCCACCACATCTGATTCATTACTGGAGAGAGAGAGAGAGACGGAGGAAAACAACAACATAGCTGATTATGTGAGACTCAATTATATTTATGAGAGACGGAGAAAGAAACAACACTAAATAAAGAGATGTATAATGATAATGATGAGAGCTTCCACACTAAAGAATGATAATGTTCTGTAAACATGTTGAACATGAGTGATGTGGCTCTTAAGAGTCTAAAGGCCCTGCCTTAGAGGCTGTGATGCTCCACTGATTTTAATCTACAATTTGAGGTCTGTTGGGCATATGTAACTAAAAGAGTTCAGATTCTACCCACTGTGTCCATTTTAGAAGGCAATTAGGCTAAATTCTGTATCTTTTTAATTCGATTTTTTACTTTTGCTTGCAATTCTATCTTCAGGTTGTTTTATTGTTCTGGTGTAGCGCCACTGCAGAATGAAGTAAAGAAAGTAAACATTGCTTATCATCACCTTTCTTGAAAAGGACTCGTTTCGAGTGTGTTGGTATGTATCATTCATGCAAGTTCATTCAAGGGGTGAGTTTAACGGACTAATCCCGCACTGTTAAATAAGAATTGTTCTAATTAAGGGGCTTATCTTCGTACTTATCATCTCTCTTCAAGAAGACGCCAGCGTAGGGCTGAGCCAGTCGAACCTTCCTCCTCAACAGTTCCATCAACGGTTTATTTTTCACCTGACAGAAAAATACAACAATGACAAATGTCACACTGGTATGCAAATTGATGTTATACACACAAGAGATTGAGACGCGCGTGCGCACACACAAACACACAGACACACAGACACACACACACACACACACACACACACACACACACACACACACACACACACACACACACACACACACACACAGTTATGTCTAAAATACACTGGCCTTCAGTTGAAACAGCACTTCAGAGTCAGAATTTAACTTCAGGCTACAAACTCTAACATAAAGTCTGATTCACCCCTCTCCATAACTTCAAGTGATGCTCATTGTATTTGTCATGTAAAATATCAGCCCCCCCCCCCCTCAAACTTAGCTGAAGCACAAGCACTACAAAACATGGTTACAGTGCTTCACTACTCTGATCACTGCATATAAAAACGTGACCAGTGTGGTGGTGGTGTCAACTCTGGCCGTGACATTGCATCATCCCACAGTGTCCTTCAGAGACAGTGCCTCCCCCTTACTTACTCAACTGATAAATAAACACTAGCTCTGGTTCAGAGCTACATAGATATAAGCACTATATTTCTGCTGACTTATACAGTAAAAAAAATTAAGCCCAAGTTCATATAAAATATAGGACGTTACGGATGAAATTAGTTCATGTTAACTCCATTTCGATGAATTGAATACACAGGACCCAAATGGAAACAAGCTAGCTGTAGTATACAACCCTCGTAGACGTATTTATGATTCTGACGTTTTCAAAACGTCAGAATCATAAATACGTCTACGAGGGTTGTATACTACAGCTAGAAACAAGCCATAGTGCTTTCTTGGGTTTATCCTTTTAGCATCCTTATGTATAGAACTGTACTTTCTGGGCTTTTTTTTGGCAAACTGTTAATAAAGTATTCAATCAATCAATCAATAATCCCCTTACCTCTATTATTTTTATGAAGCGGGGAAACACGGGGTTCCTGTTAACGGCGATCAGCGGCACGTAAGGAAACACCTCCGGCACCAGCATGGGTGTGAGAGCGGTCATCTGGGGTCCGTACGGCGCTCCCCCGCCGCCGCCGTCTCCCCCGGACTCCTCGCCCCCAGACCCGGCGCCGCTCTCCGCGCCGTCCTCGCCGGCGGCTCCGCTGCCGCTGTTGCCGTACGCCCTGTCCGCGTTAACCTGGAGGAGGAGGCGACCGACCGGGGCGAGGAACCCCGTTTCACCGCCGAAGTACGCGCCCGCTGTCACCCGGGACCAGCGGTGAGGAGGAGGTCTCCCTCCTGTCATTGAGGACGGGACGGGAACGGTGTTACCCAATGTTTTCTTTAAGGCACCGCTCGTGCCGTACGGCCGCCTGACGGCGAACCCCGTCAGCGCCGAGGTCTCCCTCAAGCCCGACGACGACGCCGCGCCGATTCTGCATATTCTGGTCCAGTTTTGTGACATGAAATGTGAGTTTTTGTACATCTGTTTCGCAGCGCCGATCATCCTCAGGCAGGTGGCCATGTTGTTGCTAGAGGATTCTGCAACATGAAGCACGTGACCGAGCACATTTCCGGCAGTGTTTGATGATGCTTGCACTGGCGCCCCGCCCCCTGGACTGGGGTAGGTCATATAATATAAAAATGGTTAGGTAAGTTAGTTATAAGAGATGGTACATGCCCATTACTTATTAACAGTGGTGGAAAAAGTACTCAGATATATTACTTAAGTAAAAGTAGCAATCCCACAATGTAGAGATACTCTGTTACAAGTAAAAGGCCTGTGTTTAAAATGTTACATGAGTAAAAATACAAAAGTATTGGCATCAAAATATACTTAAAGTATCAAAAGTAAAAGTACTATAATGTTTGAAAATAGCAGATCTACAAGCTCGCAACACGAGCTTGTAGATTGGCTATTTTCAAATAGCCTTGGTATAAAATAGGGCTAAAGTGGTTAATATATGCTTTATAATATAATCATTTATATCTGGAAAGTAACTAGTAACTAAAGTTTTCAAATCATTGCAGTGGAGTAAAAGTACAATATTTGCCTCTGAGATGTAGTCGAGTAGAAGTAAAAGTACAGAAAATTGGAAAAACTCCAGTAAAGTAACAATACCTCAAAATTGTACTTAAGTACAGTACTTGAGTAAATGTACTTAGTTACTTTACACCACTGCTTATTAACCTCAGTGACATCAGGGGCCAGGGAAGTTCAACATAATACAATTCATAATGCCATATTAGCCTTAAATCAAGTCTATCATAGATGTATTTATCGAGTCTGACTTTTACTTTCATATCTATCATAGATATGCAAATGTAAAAAAATCAATAAAATACATCTATGATAGTCTTGATCCAAGGCTAATGCCATATTACATGATCTTACAAAACACAAAAAAGTTACGGCCTTCTTCTAACACTAACTTTATTTTAAATTGACATCAAACATGACACCAACCAACCAGCAGAGTATAAAATAAATAATTTATTCATGTTGTTGACAGGCGTGATGGTTATAAAAGACATTCCTGGTTTATAACTGAAATGTAAGGTTTCACAGCTCAAACTATAACATTGTTATAACACTGAACAGAAATTCTGCTATTTGTTACACAGTAGCTTCCATGTGAATTCCTCCCAGCATAGAGAGCCACAAAAACATATATATAGCAGAGATTAAAAGTAGTATCTTCAGTAAGTTCATACAAGTATGAGGCAGTCGCGCATATAGGGAATGAAAAGATACAAATCAGGTCTTTTATGCAAGTGACAATACAGACACAACAGCAGGGAGAGACAATAGACCAGCAGCAGTGGTTATTAACCATTCTTGTCTGTGCAGAAATCACTTTCAATTCAACAACTAAGTCAAAACTGACAGTACGGGTGTTGGACATTCGGTTACAACAAATTCTCAAATATTTTTCAATGACTCTTAAACAATCAATCCATTAGTCAGCAAGCCAATTAGCTGCCAAGTCAATTAGCCGGGGAGTGCCAAGCTGCTTGTGAATGTTCAGTCAGACAGAAACATTAAGTAAAATAACCAATCAGTAACACAACCAATGTGCTAAAGTTAGTCAGTAACAGTCTGCCATTTAAATGACATTTTGAAGCATTTCTATGGACTGGCTGGCAGCCTGGTTGATAAGACAACAGTGATGTTAGGACAATCATATCTGCACTCAAGAGTACCAGTCAATTAATTTAGTTTTTTTTATCAAATGTTATAACAGGCCTACACATATGCTATCTTTCCTTCATTAAGACACTTCATACTATGGAATATTGCATGCTGAAACCTGTACATCAAACTGTAATGACAGATATGTAATATGAAGAACACACCAAATGCACATTATCTTAAAAAAGTTGTATTGAGGTATTTGGAATTATCCTAAGAATTAATTTATTACCAATTCTTGAAAATAAATGTCATCGCTAAGCCATATTAGCCAAAACCAAACAACTTTAGCTTGTACATTCTATCAGGAAGCATGACAAACTATCAGGGTTTCAGTGGCATAACTCTGTAGATAAATGGCTCTGAAACAATCCAGCTGGAAGTTTTGCATAGAGCTTCATGTTGTTTCATTTAAGTCAGTAGAGTAGGAGGTTGGACCTATTGGATTCTTTCTTTTTCAATATATTTCTCTCCCAATTTAGTCATTCTGTCAATTCACAAGTCCCCTTGTCGTTGCTAACCCCTACTCGTTGGTCTTTAGGGAGGGCGTAGGAGATTACTTGTCTCATTTGATACACATAACGGCACCAGTCTACTTATTTACACCTGTGCAGTGCAACGTTTCCTCTCGAGGATGTGATGTACAGTATGTGGAGGAACACACTATTCCTTCAAGTTCAGCTCCCCACTGAAAAGGCTTCCCGACAACCCTGTAGGACTCAGTAGTGCAGCGACAGAGGTCACCCTCCCCTACCTGGCTTCCCACCCTCTAACACCACCAATTGTGTTGGTTGGGAGGGACGCCTGGCCATTGTTTTACCCGTGATCCCAGTCTACTGAGGCACTACACTGTCTCTCTGCATTTGATGTAAGCGTTTACCTTGCTTAAGAGCTTTTGTTAAATCGCTCTGGATAAGAGCGTCTGCTAAATGGATTCAATCCCCTCGTCTCTGCAGTGGTCCCCATTAAGTGAATTGAATTCTATATACATCAAAATACATTTTGGGAGCAATTATTTAATCTCAAAGGCTATACTAAAACCTAACCTACAACCGTTCTCAACAGTTATGTTCTCCTTTAAATGATAAAATATTTTTTAAAGGATAGTTCACCCACAAAATTACTTTTTCTATCAATTACTCACCCCATGAAGACTTGAATTCATGGATTATTTAGTTTTTGTCGCATTCCTGATCTAATATTCCAATATTTGATGAATTGAAGTAAATAAGACTTAACAAGAGCAATACTATATTTTTTTTAAATCGTTTATAACCTGGACAGTATTAGTCCATGCATACATGGCTGTTGGGTCGCAAGACAAATTTCAGTGCAAACTGACAATAAAGTATTATCGTATCGTATCGTATCGTATCGTATCGTCCACACTGGATTACACTGAGTTGTTTTGGAGTTTATACATCATTTATTTTATGTAGTTTTGCCTTGGCCTCCTATTTACTTAAATTAAACTTTGGAATATTGGATCAGGAATGCAACCAAAACAAAGCTCCATTAATTCAATGCTCCATGGGCTAATTGATAGAAAAAGTAATTTTGTGGGTGAACTATCCCTTTATGTGAGAGCAGATGTGAAAGATGCAACATTAAAGTTTATGGAGTACATTTATATTTAGCCTATAAACATGATGTTTTAATCCCAATAAGATGGAGTGCTATTAAGAGGAACATAGAATATTTTATGCAAAGCTTCAGTTGTGTAACTGATGATTAATTATGAATCACTCATTACACATATCTACAATAAGTAATAAGTTTCCCTTTGAATTATATTGATCATTGTTAACAGGATGGTCTTAAGCCAGGTCTTCAGTCATTAAATTCACTTTGGTTGCATTCTCACTGACATCAAAAATCTGTCTTTTTCTTTCTCCACTTATGCAATCCAGACCGGTTCTATATGTACAACACTGACCGTGTAAAAGTTAATCTCATATGTCAAGCTTAAATTGTGTGGTCCTCAATTTTCTCCACAATTTGGTCATTCTGCTAATTCCCCTTCAATAATGCACTATATCAGGGGTTGTAAACCTTTTTGGGCGCATGATCATTTAGCCGTTTTCGAAGGCTGACGTGATCACCCAGTGCCAGTCAGTAAACAACACCATTGCTTTTAAGTCTTATTATAGGCTGCTAATTAGAATGTAAGAATATGAAACGTACATTATTTAATAATAAAACCCAACAAAGAATGAGTCAATAAACTAAAATGAAAAAAATATAACAAATTATGACTATCTGGGGATGTCCTCAATAGCCCAATAGACCATCTGGTACATAAAAAGGAGGAGGTTGCCCACACCTGCACTAGATAGTCCTTGTCACTGCTTTAATCTAATATTGATCTGGGGAATAGACAACCACATGCCACTTCCGCTACACATGGAGTCCCGGTTTCACCCCGGTTTCACTCCCTGCTGAGGTGTCCTGACCAACAAGTAGGAGTCACTAATGCAGCGACAAGAGCAAAAGCTCCTGCCAGGCTTCACGGAGGTGGGTGAGTACTTTGCCTCTGTGCCCTCCACCCAACACTTACATTCTTAAAAGTGTTACACAGATCCTGAAAAGATCAAGATAAAAAAAGATGTAAAGATCAAATCTGGATCGCATAAGTGAAAAATTAAATTAATATAATTAATAAATTAGACATTTTCAATACAAGAGGAAAAACTGTACAATACCTGCAATCTAAAAACGTAAACAGAGTAACACTGAAAAAGATATGTATTGGCTGTGTAAAGCAGTGTCTAAAGCCTCATTTAGGGCACAGTCACACATACGCTTTAGAAGCGTGAGTGTCCTTTTCAAGGTGCAAGGAGCAAGGGGGTGGAGCGCCCAGTTGTGGCGTTTTGATGCCACAACTGATGTGGGTGTGTGACCTGACCGTACCCTTACACTTCATTTCATGATGGTGTTGCTTTTCAGCCTTAGCAACGACTGACATTGTCATGTGATGAAGTATGAATTGAGGTTAAGGCAACAAACATGGATATAATATACAAACTTTGTTGTGTTCACTCTTGAAAACAAGTGTTCAATTGTCTCAAGAGATAAGGTGTGTCCTGGCCCCTGTAACTAAATTATTTGAAGACTCAGCTGTCAATCTCAACTGATGACTTGCTAAAATAATGCACTTTTAGTACCTTAATAAATCTAATGACGCACAGCAAACATTTGAAGATAATGTAGATGGGCAACTTGGGCAAGTTCTTTTTCCCACAGTGACTTAGTACCAGTTTCTTATCACCATTCATTCTGATTCAAAATCTTTTCCATATATCTTTCTTGAATCTCATGAAGAATATGCCACCTGAGTTGGCAGTTTTTCGGTTTGTTTAGTTAATTTATTTCGGGTGGGGGCACGCTCCTCTTGGACAGGTCTATTGGGCCCATGTGTTGTTGCAATGCCTCCTCCATCCTAGCCTGGCATGGCCAGACTAATTTCACTGCGTAGATATTAGTCTGGAATCTCTGTTTGGAACCTGTATTTCCAAGGGGCTGATTTTTTTTTTTAATGCCTCTGGTGATAAACCCTCCCCATATTTGCATACTAGGCCTTGATTGGTGCCCCACAACTTTAGGGTCAGCAAAATCCAATCACAACCGACCAAATCTGCAGAGGGCAAATTATTAATTTGTTTTGCACTGGCAGATTCGTCTGGTTTCCAGGCTACCACCATCCTACATTATATTTAGACCCATAATGCAGGCAACATGAATTCAGATCAATCTAGTCAATGACTGAGCTGGCTCAACAGTAGGTCCCCAATGACGATCTCTTTCATTCATATGCCAAGCTTTGCTCATCTTACTGTAGATCGGTGCAACATGCTGATTGCCTATCAGTCCAAACCCAAGTTGCTCACAGTCTAAACGGTGGTCCCAAAGCCCATGTCATCCATGTCCTGACTGTCTACATCATCCTCGCTCAGAGAAAAGTCTTTGTGGTTGGAAACAACTCTACTGGGGCTGCAGTAGTCAGAGGCCGGTACTACTCTGCTAGGGCTGCAGCTGGATTGCACATCCGTTAGGGAACAGTTGGCCATACTCGACTCCCCTACCCCTCCTCCCACTCCTACGCCCATCCCGCACCCAAATCCTGCCACGCCAACTCCAGCTACCGGTCCAAGTCTCTCTGCCTCGGCCATCAGAGCTAGCATGCTGTCCAGAGTGGGTCTGGTCTTACAGATATTGTCCAGCAAGTGGCAGCGGTGCTGCAGCTGAACAATCAGAGTCTCTCTCTCTTTTAAGGACTGTTGGTAATGGTGGATGGTCTCCTCGCACCGGCAAAGTTTTTCATTAAGAAAAGAGATTTCTCTGTGAAAAGAGAACGTGAGAGTTAAGACAAAGGAGCTTCTGCACACCTAAGGAACACAGTAGGTGACAGGTGCATAGGAGAATAAATACAGTTCACATAGGAAACAGTAAACTCCAGCACACAATCTTTCTCCCCACATAGACTTTACTGAACATACAGCCCAGATGGACTGACTTGAAGCATTGTTAAATAAAGTTATTTAGTAGATAATTGTCATCAACTAAATGCACTCTCTTCTCAAGATATCAGTGTTTTGTTTTGTATATCCTATGATGACATGCTGTCCTTTATTAGACTTTCACTCTATCTGCTCTAAGCTTAAGTTCACTGTGGCCTGGTTGGTAGTCCATTTTCTTTATTACAACCTACTGCTCTCCTCACCTGTCTTTTGTCTCCGTTATATCCTGAGAGGCAGCTCTCATCTGTTCATCCTTGCGTATCAGACTCTCAGCCTGTTCTCTCACGGTTTTCTCTGCCGCCTGTAGTCTCTCCTCCAGCTCTGCAACACGCCGGTGCACGGCTGCTAGGTGGACGTTCGCCTCTCTGATTTGGACTGGGGACGGCGAGTTTGACATGTCACGTCTGGGAGCTGGCCTCTCGACCAAGGAGGGGTCACACTGCAACCAGGAGTCACACCGGAGCTCACATCAAGTTATTATAGGACATTAACACAGGTGAGGAGGGGGGGATTCTCAGGAGCTGAAAATAACAGCAAAAAGAATGTCAAGAACAACGATTCAGAATATAAAACTCAATGCAATCACCTCTTCTCTACTTGTAGGCTTTGAACAGACTTTTTGGTTAACTTTAATTGTCAATTACTATCCAGGAAGGAGATCTCTGGTCACCAAAAAAAGGAATGGAAACCTACTGGACATTCCAACAAGCCGAACTGGGAGATACAAGAAATCACCAATCCCATACATGTGCAGACTCTTAAATGATAGTGGATTTTAGAATTGTGTTTTAGGTTATTGGATTTATAGATGGGCAATTGCATGTTTTTTTATTGTAGTTTTGTATTGTAATCGGCAATATAATTCAGTGTTTTCAGTGGCACCTGTCTTTTTTTAAACATCTGTGATTCATGCTGAATAAACACAAACATTAGGCACCATGACTAGCATTAAGTAAGCTAAGCTAATCTCATTACTACACTGTGAATAAAGCATGCAGTCTCATCGGCAGCACCTCCACCACCACAGTCTGAATAAGGTTTACTGTTGTTTACATTCTCTGCCATACGACAGTCAATTTCACACACATTGGATGGCTGTGTGTGACTGACTAGCTCAAGATGCTAAAATAGCATCGGTTTCCTTGGCGACACGTCATGTATCCAGATCAGTCAGATGTATTCAGTTAGCTTTGTGACGGCTTGTTAAAGAGGCCAGAAAACAGCTCTGTTTGAACGGTTTTTACGCCAGGTCAGGTGGGCTGTATCTGCAGCAATGGTGAGGATGCTTGTATATCTCATAAAAACTGGAGGAGTTGTTCTGCAACATGATGCTCACCTGTTAGACATGACGACCCGGATATGGTCCAGCTGTCTGCAGTGTTGCCAGGTTTTGTGAGAGAAATAAGCAACCAGGTCTATGAAAACAAGCCCCAAAGAAGCGAGCCCTTCACCATTTAGTGAGCTTGTAGATCTGCTATTTTCAACAAAAAAAGGTCTTGAAAACAATTTGACATTTTAACAACACAAATCTTGTATGGGGGTGACAGGGGGCATACTGCATAACATGTTTTCAGATGGGGGTCCGCAGACAAATACATATTAATTTGGGGGTCCTTGACTTGAAAATGTTTGAGAACCACTGGTTTGGGTTTAAACAACATTAGGAAAGAAGCCCAAATAAGTAATTACACTACAAGCCCAGAAACCCGCAGCCAGCGCAACTAACCAATATTTGCAAGCAACTTTACAAAGAAACAAGCTTATAATAAGCTGACATGGCAACACTGTCCTCGCTATCTGTCGCCAGCCCTAGGCTTAGTATTTTGGTTTTAGCCGATCTACAAGCTCACAACGCCTGGCAAATGCAACACGTTTTAAGCTTGCAGATCGGCTATTTTCGGCAACGTGTCAATAAAGTTTCAATGTTAGTCTCGCGAGAAAACCAGTGTTGTTCGTGTCCAGCGTTGCCATGTCCGCTTATTAAGCGACTTGGGACTTGTTTTTCTGTAAAGTTGCTTGTAAATATTGTTAGTTAGTTGTTTGGGTTGTGTTTTTTTGGCCTTGTTTCTAAAGTGTAGTTGCTTATTTTAGGCTTTGCTTCTATTTTTTTTTATTAAAACCAGTGGTTCTTAAATATTTTCATGTCAAGGAGGACCCCCAAATTAATCTCTCAAGAACAGCTTCTGCACTGCGTTGGACAGACATAGAACAAACAGCAGAGGGCGCTGTTTTTCATTTTCAGTTGGCGATGGGTTCCCAGATTGCCCCCAAATTAATATGTCTGCGTTCCAATTTATGTGCCAGGGACCCCCGTATCAGATTTGTTGTTAAAATGTTTCAAAAAATATTTTAAAATGTTCAGTTTTATCCCAAGATTTTAGATCTGCTATTTTCAAATATCCAATGCATATAGGTTTAAAGTAATGTGGCCTAAGTTGCTTCTTTTGGGCTTGTTTTCATAGACGTGGCTACTTATATCTCTCGCACAATCTGGCAACAGTGTGTATGTCCTTCATGTGAAATCAAGTCCAAGATGGGTTACTGGGAACTTGAGGAGGGCAAAGACTGTGTGGAGAAGACATGGATCACCACCAAACTGGGCACTGCTTTAGGTAAACAGCATGACATGTAAACAATCTGGAGTCTGTCTGTCTGGATAAAGATAATGGAACACAAACTGTAGTTAACAGCACAGGCTAGCATGTTAGCTAACGTCACTTAGCTAGGCTGCTATCAGTGTTGCCATATCGGCTTATTATAAGCGACTTTGGGCTTCTCTTTCTGTAAATTCGCTTGTAAATATTGGTGATTGCAGTCTTTTGGGCTTGTTTCCAACATGTAATTGCTTATTTAGGCTTGCTTCCATTGTTTTTGTTTTAATTTAAACCAGTGGCTGTGGTTATATATTTTCATGAAAGTGTTTTGTGCCAGGGAGCATTTGTCTCGTTAGAATGTTTCAAAAATATTTCAAATATTCCACGTATTGCAAGAGTTTTTGAAAATAGCAGATCTACAGCTTGTATATCTGCTATTTTCAGCTGATGCATTTTGAGTGCTCATGTGGCCTATAGTTGCTTCTTTTGGGCTTGTTTTCCTAGACCTGGTTGCTTATTTCTCTCACAAAATATGGCAACACTGACTGCTAGTAAACAGTATCATGACAGGAGTCATGTTGTGAGCATTATGATTCATGTACTTATGTAGCATTATGGCACTTGTTGGCAGTGTAACACGACAAACTTAGTTGTGTATATATAATGCTACATGGATAACACACCTTTTATCCTTTAGCCTACAGTTTCTGGTGTACTGTTTGTGTGTGACTGTCCCCAGTTGAAACCCTCAGTGTCCTTGACCAAAAGACCAATGTTAATGGTCAGAATATACTAGAATAATATGCCTTCCCTCTCCACCCGTACACATACTGTAGCTCATTTTAAAAGCATTGCACTACTAGTCAAATGCATGAAGATGCCATCCTGTATTAGGGTCATCATGTATGATATGATCCACCAATAAAGTGCATAAATAGCAATAGTGGTTTTGTATGTTTTTAATTATATATTCTAATTTGAAGTTATTTTTTTCTTCTCGAAATGAGTGGCTCACCAAATGGAAAAGCATAAACTATTTGAAGTATTTTTTCATATGAAATAGTCGTCATATTTATTAGTATTTATTTAAGAGGTTGTTCTTGAAATGCTCTTGTACTTTGAAAATATTGAGCAATGAACATTAGTTAATGACTAACAAAAGATGAATGCATAACTCTTTGGTTATGTTTGGGACTTTTGATTCCTGTTCTATTTTTTCCTGTGTTGTATTGCCCTTAACACATTCCAGATCTAAACATCCAGTGGTTGTCGGTGGATATGCGTCGTACTACAATTTATTCCAGGGCAGGTGGATATAACCAATTACAATGTGATATTTCATATGAATTAAGTGGTATTTCTTGCTTTGTGTTTTGCAGGTCTGGTAGGCTCAGCCTATCACATTGTAGCATTCCAGCCTGATTCTGCAATGGCTGCTCTCCAAAGGGCCACCAGTGCAACTGTCACCATGGGTAAGTAATTTGGCCCAACAATTAGAATCTTTGAACCTCTTGACTGTGTATGTACTATTTTGTTGTTCAGGACGGGTATCTTTTCATCATTATCCAGTGATGCAGATTTAGTGGGTGACAGATTGAGCTTTGCAACACTACCTGAAGTTTAATTTTTTTTTTAAACGTTTTGTTTATTCGTTTTTGTTCTTTTGTTCTTATACTCATAGTTAGTACAGACATTTACTGAAGCAAATAGGCAAATAAACAGAGTATCTCCAAACAGTGAAGAAAATAATTAACAGGATAGAGTAATATCAGTAAGAAAAAGGATAAATTGAGTAAGATATAAACATCAAAACAAAACAAAAACAAACAGACAACACTACCTGAAGTTTAATTTTGAGATACAAATGAAGCTCTGATTAGAAGAACAAACTTTTCACTTTAAATATGTCACAATGAATCCTGGCCCTATCATTATCAAAATGTTAGCAGTTAATATATCTGATATGAACATATGCACATATTAATTGCATTATAATATCAAATATATCAAATTCTAATAATATTAATGCACCAACATATCTTAATTGTGATCTCTAATTGAGCCCATTTTTACACGGTCTGAGTTAAATTAAACTAACACTGAGGATTTTGCTGTGTGGCCTTTGTATGCTGTAGAACTGGAGGATGTCATACTAGTCCACTGACCAAACAACATTTTCTGCCACTGTCTGAAAACTCACCTCTTCATAATCCAACTCATCACATACTTAGTAGGTTGGTGAGGTTTTCATAGCGTCGTGTCACTTACTCCAATCTCGCTCTGGATAAGAGTGTCTGCTAAATGCCTAAATTGTAACAAAAATCCTGGCTGTGACCTATAAACAACCAGCCTCTTCCGAAAAGCCATTTAGTGTAAAGTACAAAAAATGTCTGTCGAACATTACAATCTGTCAATCTGGTTGACCAATGGAATTGAAGGTAGATGTGCATTTGTGTGTGTTTCTATTTCTAAAGCATCCTTGGGAGCAGTCTTTGGTATGGCCACGTGTCTCAGTGCTGGATTTCGTGATGCTCCTGATGACCCCACGAACTACTTCATTGGAGGTTGTGCCTCGGGTGTATTCCTTGGAGCAAGGAGTAAGTAGTATTACAGACAATTACAGTACCAATATAGACACAAACAAATAAAGGATGAGGATAAATTACTTGATATGTGTGTCCATGCTCATATTTGTGTGCGTTTTACCCCTCTCCTAGCCCACAGTGCAATAACCGGTACATCAGCCTGTCTTGGACTGGGAACTCTGGCCTTCTTCACCAAGGTTGGCAAGATGGAGGGGTGGAGGTTATATGGACCACCTAAGATGTGAGAGGATGGGCGGGTGTCGACATGTATATTGTATATTAATTATTCCTTGAATAAAAACGTTTGTGGAAATGACACGCTGACTGCTGTAATACTTCAATTTTCAACTCTCACCTGAAGCAGAGGTTCCCAAACTTTTTCAGCTTGAGACTCAAAAGCGAAATTTGGTGTCTTCTGTGACCACAAAAACACATAATGAATTAATCACTTACGGTAAGCCCATTTTAAAAATAGTGACATTTATTGAAAATGTCACTATTTCTTAAAAGTTCCTACTGGGTCAGGATCCTACTCCTGACCCATTGTTTGGGAACTATTGACCTAAAGCACCAAATCACACTTTTCATATTTTGTAGACTAGATACTGTAGAATAGCGACAGGAACGGAGAGGGGAATGGACATAACACAGGTGTCCATCTGGAATCAAACCAAGGACATTGCAGTTATGTGGTCAACACACTATCCACTGGCCAAATATTAAGCCAGTTCAAGATGTCTGGGTTTAGCAGATGTATGATGAGGATTTATCATCAACTTTATTACCCTATTTTACTCTCAATTTATGGTCTAAAGTAATCAGATACATTAGTCTAATAATCAAAAAAAGAATCAACAGAGTAATTTGTTATTATGAGAATAATGATTAGTTCCCACCCTAGTTTATTATGGCAACATCATAACTGTAGCACAGACTCCCTCCAGCAGGGGAGGATAGTGGCTAAAAGGTCTTTAGTCAGGGGTGGGCAACCTTTTTGGGTGCATGATCAGTTAGGCTGATCACCCAGTGTCAGCAAAGACCGTGAAAACCAACATTACGCCTTACGCCTTATTACAGGCTTCTAATTAGAATAATAATAATTTAATAAAACCCAACAAAGTGACTCAATAACATAATATGAATAATAAAGCTAAGATACGTTCTAACTATCTGGGGAGAACAGCTTTATGCACTGTTATTTCAACATAATGTTAATGATGTTTTTGATTAAAGGTAGGGTAAGTGATATATTTTTGTGTTTTGTTAAAAAAGTACTATATTGTGATAGTAATCATTACTACAGAGCGTTTGTTCGGTCACAGGGGTCTCTCCAGCTCTTTAGTAAACAGAATATAGTACATTTTCAGGTAGGTGACAACATTTAAGCCAATCAGGTGAGAGCACTGAAAATGCATGTTCTGTTTAATAAAGAGCTGGAGAGACATGGGAGACTCCTTTTACTGAACAAACACTCTATAGGAATGAGTACTATCAGAATATAGAGCTATTTAACACTTATTTTAACAAAAGTAAATCACTTACCCTACCTTTTAACTCAATTTATCACCTCGGCTCAATCAGATCACCTAGATCAAAAAGCAGTTGCACACCCCATGTCTATGTTATGAGGCCGATTCAAATGTGAGGATCGGTTTGTGTGCTGATGGCAGATAATTCATTCTCAAGATGAAGTTCTGGTTGTAAAAATAATGTAAAACTAAATGATTCATACAGCTTATAGCTGAAAACATCTGTTAATTTGTTGTAATGAATACAGGAGACGGGCTGGCGGGACTGTCCGAGATGGGAGGGTTGTTCTGTTCTGGGAGAGACCTGCCTTTAGTCACTTGCCCTTGTACAGAGGAGTGTTAATTATACTTTAATCAGAAAATTGTTAACAGGAAGGGATGAAATGGAGGGAAGGGGATTTTTCTGTATGAACTGCAATGACTGCAACCAACTGCTTATATGGAAATGGATTTACTGGAAATGGAAAATGTATCCAGACCCCCCCCCCCCTGCCCTCTCCCCCAAAAAACAACAAAACAAAAACAAAAACAAAAAAACAATACTAAACTAAAAACAGAAGAGAAACAAATAGACTAACGTGATAGTTAGTAGTTTGTCTGGATATCAATGTCAGAAAGTGTAAGGTAGCACGTTCCCTTCTTTTCTAGAGGCCTACAGTTAATATACTGTTTGGAGATATAAAGTTGGAAGAAACAAAGTAAAGCTTAATTTATGCTCTGAAAATTATTGATTTACAAGCAGATAATTTACTTTTGCTTTTAAATCAGTTATTTTTGGCAAGCAGGTGAAGCATAAATTAGGCTTCAGGCTGATAAGGGAGAAGTGAAGATGGGAAAGCAGGATTGGTCGTGACAGAGAAGAAGCAGCAATATAGTGAAACTAAGGGAGAGCTGATGAGGTTGTCAGCTGTCTCAGATTTCTGTGCTGATGGCTGCTTTAATGTTGTCTGTCAAGTAAAGCCGTAAATATACTTAGTTGTGCACCGAAAATAGCTGATCGACAAGCTCACAACGCATCACAGCGCAACACGTTGTGACCATGTAGATCTCATAGTTTCAGGTTTGTTTATATAGTCTGAGACATTTCTGAGAAATATTTGTTGGATTTATGGATTGGCAGTAAAAAGCTGTCATAGCAGTTCTGTCTACACATGGAATGGAAATATAGGCTATACTGTAATGTGTAATGAGCCTTGGGTTTACTTGAACCATTTTCCTAAAAATGGGACAGTAAATAGTATATTTTAAACTATGTACCGTATGTAAATATTTGGCATTGGTCTTATTAGGCCTATATTAGGAATATTTGACATATATGACATCAATCCTTGCTCTTTCTTTCTCTATTCTATACCCTTTTCTGGAAACTGCAAATGTTGGGAGCTTGTATGAATGCATTTCACCCACACTTCACACCTATAAACCTGTGATGTGATAATAATATATTGATTCTCAATTATTCCTTAACAGACTATAACAGAGTATAGTATAACAGACATGCCAAATATATTTCAGTATATTTGAGCTTTGAAGAGAACCCACGTCTTGGAATGACTGGATTGAAAGCTAATTCAAACCAGATCTACTGTAGGTGACACTGCCAAACAGCCAGACAGTGATTTAGTCTCAGACAAATCACAGAGGAGGCAATGTCAACACAAAAGGACTGTCATGCCTGGGTGTGTTCATAAACTCGTATAGCTGTAGGTGTGTAGAACATATGTACTGTATATATTAATATATTAGCTGGGCTCTAAGGACATTAACCTGTGGAACATTTGATCAAAAATAGATTGGTCTAGGTCTATTATAGAATACAATTGTTCTTTATTATTTTGCACTTTGTCATTTAGGTAATGTCATTGTCTTGTGTACATAAGAGTACAAATATTTTGTTCTGCTTCCTCAGACATTGTAGCAGCATAACCAATAATCAAGAAAGAGAACAGTTGACTGTTGTCCTAGCGTTTAACCCAATATATTATACTTATTTGACCAAGGTCCCCCAGGGGTCTATACTTGGTACCATCCATTTTCCCCCGCTACACCAAATCTCTTCACTGTAAATAGCCAATCTACAAGTTCACAACGCGTCACATTGTGACACATAGTGAGGTTGTTGGGGTATTACTTCCCAAGCTTCTTCCTTTATTTTTTCTGGCCAGATCATTTATATGCCTGATTGTCCAGGAGAAGAAGCTATTTAGCAATGTTCTGCCAGGGGCCTTGTGGCTGCGCCGCTGCGGAGCCACTTTCCATGTGGCAGCATCTGAAACAGTCCATGGCGGGATGACATGCAATCTTTGATGATTCTGTGAGCTTTGCTGACACAACGCCCATCGTATACAGTATGTCTTGGATGGAGGGAATTTGCGGTTGAGGTCAAGACAGTTCCCACTTCCCATACAGTACCAGTCAGTGATGCTCTCAGGGGTTCCTCTGTAGAAGGTCTGCAGGACCTTGGGGCCCATACCGAACTTCTTGAGTCTCCTGAGAAAGTATAGGCGTTGTTGTGCTTTCCTCACCAGTCATTAGGTGTGTACGTCCCAGGTGAGTTTCTCTGTGATGTGGATGCCAAGAAATGTGAAGTTAATGACCCTCTCCACTGTGGCGCCATCTATGTAGATGGCGGTGTGTTCTCTACCTAACTTACTCTAGTCCACGATCAGCTGTTCTCCTGGCACCATTGGGTCAGGTTCTCCACCTCTCTCCGGTAGGCTGTCTCAGCATCGATCAGCTTGCGCAGTGTTGCCAGAGTCATTGCGCTGACAACGTGGTGCCCGAACAGGATCTGCAGCAGGGCCGGACTGGGACCAAAATTCAGCCCTGGCATTTTGGTCGGGGGGGGGGGCGTTTCACTGTTTCACTGTTTCAGCCCAGCACTTGGGCTGCACATGAACTCTGCAGCCGCACTGAGGCCCCTGCTGGAAAGCATCCCAGCCCAAACATTAACGTAACTAATAATTGGGCCGCGCAACCCAGAAATGACCGTAATAATCCTAAAACGGGAGCGAAAATATTTTTCTAAAACGCCAAATGGCAGTCCGCCCTTGATGTTCAGGTTTCGATACCCAGCTTTGGCCGGGTTATTGTGTGGTTGAAATAGGCTCTCTCTTTCCCTCCCGACCCTTCTCACTCTCCATCTCTCTCTCACTGATCAAGCTCTGGTCTGATGTAATGCACAATCCCCCCCCTCCATCTGTCTCTCTCCCCCTCTCCCTTAGGCCTGCTGTAGGCCTATAGAGACTTGTGCACTGGCCAGTTTATTTTAGCCTTTTATTAATAGTTATAGTGTAGAGAGACAGGAAACATAGAGAGAGTGGAGTGGAGTGACACGCAGCAAATGGTCTGGCCGGCCGGGAATTAAACCAGGGACTCTCTGTCAGGCATTAGAGCCCATGTGGCTAACCATTTGGCTATCGGGTCGCCCTGGGCCCTGTCATGATTAAGGGGCCCAATGTGGTGTTTTTATTTATTTATTTCTAAATGGTATTATCCCTCGTTGCTCAAAAATGCACATTTGAAATTAACATTAATACACATCATGACAATTGAATTGAATGGTGATATTTTGATTCTTGTTATTTTGCCAGAGACCTGATCTCCCAGTCAGGTGAGTGTGGGCTAAGATTGGCATTACAACTTGAGTTGGAGAGCAAGAGCACAGCATTCTCCAACACTGAGAGGTGGGTTTATTGTATCAGATTAATGCTCAGAGAGTAAAATACGTTTCATGTTCAATGGCAATAAAAAGGTTTGGGGCCCATTTTCAACACCTCGTCTCAGGCCTCACAGACCAAAGATATGTTTCATGTTCAAAGGCAATACAAAAGTCTGGGGCCCATTTTCAGCACCTGACCCACCCGCCAGCTCTGAGTGATATATTTCACATGGAATTTGTGGAGCTGCACAATCATAAGATGTCAGTGTCCCTGTGCCCTCACTCAATAAACACGTCTCTTCTAGTGAAGATCATGAAGTCAAGGCCAAATTGGCCAATCATAGCATTGGTGAGTTAGATCGCTGGTTCTCAAAGTGGGGTTTATTTTATTTATTTTTTGACTATTTGAAAATAGCTGATCTACAAGTTCACAATGTGTTAAGATGCGACACGTTGTGAGCTTGTATCTTGACACACCGAGACAAATTATTGTGCCTGGCACGAAATCTTTTTAAACGTGGTTGGGGGGTCTTTGACGTGAAAATGTTTGAGAACCACTAGGTTAGATAATGAAGGTGTCCTCTTTTACAATGTAAAAGTTTTTTTTGTAATGTTTTTGCTGCTGCTGAGCCACGGTTATGTGGCAAAGGGATACTTAACCTCAAACAACCCACTGCCACCACTGTCATCGCATACTATATCGCATATAATGCCATTCAGTGTTGCCTCAAGAAAATACAGATAAGGAGCTGAGAGCTTGAGAGCTGTGCAGGTGCCTTTCAGGAAATTGTGCAAGATACCTCTGCTCGGCCAAAGTCTCAGTCTTTCTGCGATCCATAATTAGTTGCAGTAGACTTGAACTCCTTGGGATAATATATACCCTGCACAAAAGCCTCTTTTTCCATTTGATCACTATTTCGAATTCATTGTGAGCTTGTGATTCTACCCTCCCTCTCCGGATGCCAGTTTGGACACAACACTTTCCCTTTTGTTCTTTTTTGAATTTGTCGGACACCTTCCAAACTGAAGCTGGTGTTTTGGTCTGGTATGCAAACACCAGTGGTAATTGGCAAGGGAATGTTGGCCTCACCACATGAGGAGGATGTTGAGCTTGTGCAAGGCAGTAGCTGTGTTTCTTTGGTGGCCAAGAGCTGGAGCTGGGATATCTTACATATAATTAGAGTAACCTCTGTCGGTCTGTCTGTCTTGGGTGGTGTCTTGGAATTAGAGTAACCTCTGTCGGTCTGTCTGTCTTGGGTGGTGTCTTGGGAGATCAAACTGCGCATGTGTCGTTGCCAGGTTTCGCGCGCGAAACAAGCAGCAAGGTCTATGAAAACAAGGCCAAACGAAACGAACCCTACAAGCAACAAGGTCTATGAAAAGAAGGCCAAACGCAGCGCTAGATCGTGCGCGATCAACAAGCAACCAGCTTCATGAAAAAACACAAAGCCGCGCACTGCGCATTTCTCTAACCAATTCACACCCACTTCACGCTTACAAAACCTGGACATGGCAACGTGGCTCATCGTTCTGTGATTGACAGAAAAAGTTGGCCAATCAGGTGGCGAGTTCGCAGCCTGAAAAAGACGAACGGCAGCCATTGTTGATGTGCGAGTCAGGGTACGAGTGCCTTGACTTCTTATTTTCGCTTACTAAACGCTCTCAAACTTCTTCTTTGACGCACGGAATTCACTTATAACATATCGTTTGGATAGAATTTAGTTGTTTCACTTCATATGTGTGGTCAATTAATCATGACAGAGCCTATTTAAAAAAAAAAAATCAGAGAACCGGCAGGGGCGACC
>NC_137607.1:21311711-21456711 GCF_963280865.1 Gymnoscopelus braueri | reverse complement strand
CTAAATCAGTTGTGCTGCACTCTGGTTGCAACTAAAACTTGAACTATTCCCCTCAACTATATTTAGAGTTGATGTATGTATGGTATTACCTGTTGCTTGTGTAAGAGGAAAATTCAGGCTTCCTTTTCCAACTCCACCACAACAGTAGTGGTGGTGGCGTTCACCATTGGCTTGTGCCACTGTTGTGGTACGCTGGTTTGGAACTCCTCCTAATACGTAGATGGTCCGACAGGGGTGAACACATCCCCTCCTTGGCAGGGGTATTCTGTAAAGTACAGTAACTATAGTACACTAATAGTTTATCACATGTCTTTATTTGCCCTGGGTGAGGGGAGTGATAAAAGGACAGAGATGGTGATAACAGAATAATCCCTAGGGCTGATATTATAACTGATAACTCCTAGGGCGATAAGATATACTCTAGCTGTCCAATCTGTGAAAGTAAAAGTGCCACTGTGCACTGTGAGGATGAGGTTACATTTTCCTCACTGCGGTACTCATATGTCAAACATGGACAAAAAGAAATCATCTGCCAAACCAAACACAGCTGCTGTGGATCATGTGGTGGTATTCACGACAGTGGCTATGGGTATGTTATAAACAAATAACCATACAATTATTGTTAATCAAAATGGTCTGCATTTCTATAATGAACCTCTGGCTGATTATCTATACTTAGCTGCAGTCAAATTCCATCAACAGCAACAATTTGTAATTGCATCTTCTCAAAATCACTTGCTGCTGTTCCACATTTGCCTGGCAATGGACAAAACATAATGCGTGCTGTTTAATGTGCATAACTGCAGTCTGTTCTTCCTTTTAATCAGCATCATACACCGAGCTCTGGATTCTGTTTCGTGGCAGGGTGAGACGTCTCTCTCGCTGACCCCCGCCCCCACCTCCGCTATCACGTCCTTTTTACATACCCAGCACTCTTTGAAAAAACTGTAATTGTACTAAGTGGACAGTCCTGTGCAAATAAAGTGAATGAATGAAGAGGCTGAATGATGGCCTCTCTGCTGCACTGACGCACTACAATCCTGAGATCAATGAATGGGAGACAGCCCCCTCCCCACTTCCTGGATGCCAATGGAGATTTGTAGACCACTGAATGCAAAGAGCTAGCTGAGGCAGCGTGTTTCACTGGTCAGATACTCTCGGAAGCTCACTCTGTATTAATGTAGATTCAATCAGCTGATGTTTATCTATGGAATACTTTATTCACCACAATTTACATTGTATTGAGAAGAACCTTATTGGCCTGATTCAGAGACTGAGTAGTAATCACTAGTGATTACTATAGTAATGGGACTGGTTGATGGATACATCTATTTCAAGCTTAATGTTAACAACTGTGATGGAATTTAATGAATAGTATTTGGGAATCCTAGTAAGCCCAATACTTTGCTACTGTATGGTCTCATTAAAAAAAGTATTGACATTTTATTGGGATATAGTGTTTAATATACTACCAATGTGATCAGTTATTTTTGGCTGGACCGACCCACAGGCCAGACCTATAATAAACACATGTCTCTGACGACTTACTGACTGACTGACTGACTGGGTCAGTCACTGAGTGATGAAGTTACAGCATTGGTCACCCGGTTGGCCTAACTACCCAATCGCAGATCAATCGTCCCTCCAGGCTATGGGATGTAGTCTATACTCAATATTAGTATGGAAACGATCACCATTTCATCTATGTGAAAACAGGAAACAGTTACTGATTGAATTTTAGCTGAGAAATAGGCCATGCAGTTGCTCAATTTTGATTAATTTCACATCTGTCATGGCTAGTTTGAAAGGTTATTATTTCTGTGTATCCATAGAGGACACTCAACCGGCTAGGTCTTGCCAAGCGTGTACGGACACAGTTGCTGATTTTGAATGGATTTATTTGACACAACGAAATAAATATATAACAGGTGTAACATGTATATTCATAGAAAATGTAGAGGATAACACAAAGTAAAAACTAAACAGATTTACTGCTCCAGCCATATTCTAGGTTTTAGACTTGTTTCTACTCTTCCTGTTTCTGGGTCTGTCTGTCTGTCAATGCTATGTTTGTGCATGTGGAAGTGACTGTGTACTATTGTGACTGTGTGATGTAAAGCAGATATTCAATTGATTAACAGACCCAGTGTTTATATGATCTCACGAAAAGCCATGCGCTTCTAGAATACACAAATGATCACTCACGCGCGCGCGTGCGCGAGTGTGTGTGAGCGTGCGCACACACACACACACACACACACACACACACACACACACACACACACACACACACACACACACACACACACACACACACACACACACACACAGCTTACTCATAATGAGTGTGTTTTTCCACAGTTTTTTCATCTAGGAAATAGGCAGGTGTAAATAAACTTTGTTGGAAATGTCCAAATAATAGTGCAAATCTTTGCGTGCATGTGTCTGTATACAGTACATGCATGTGTAGGGAGTGTTAGTGTACCTACAGGTATGTTCCCTCAGCCCTATGTTCGCTCAAACCTAACCATAACCCCAAACATATCCTTAACCCTAACCCTAACCCCAACCCCCTCCTTAAACTCAAGGAACATAGGGGATAGGGCTGGGGGAACATAGGGCTGAGCCCCTTGTGTGCGCCTGCTCACAGGCTAATCAAGTCATCAGTGTAAATTATTGACTGTCTGCTGACCGAGGAGAATCTAATGCCATCTGATAAAGCTCTCCCTCTCTGTCTGTCTCTGGTAGTGGCTACCTCGTCTCTCTCTTTCTTTTTCTGTCTATTTCTAAATGCAGTATCTCTCTGTCCTCCCTTTTCTGTCTGTTTCTTTGTGTTGTATCAGGTGTAGTCCTTGGGGTGATATCAGGTTCATTCTTTTGCACTCTATGCCAGTAATGGTCAGCCCTTTTAATGTCACGCTTTCACTACACAAACATTTCCAAGGCATATCATTGCCTCTGCAACTTGCAACTACTACAACCGCAGCACTAATTAAACTACATTTGTGGTCAAAGTAAAGTAAACAGTATTTCAAAGTCAAACAAGGCAACCTAGAGGTGTGCATAATTGAGCCACTACAGCACCCTCTGGTGGACACATTTCCAGAGTGACATACAGGCAGACAAACAAACAAACAGACAACCTCATTTCTTGTTGGAATGGGCAGTCAATTAATAGGAACATGCGAGGAAACATCTGTGAAATAAACATTTGGAGGAGCCATCTTGATACAAAGATAGATTTGGTATTCCACATGTGCCGATTGTTTACATCTGCCTGGAGGCAGAACTTACTATGCATGAGGGCAAAGGTTGAGTCAATGTGGGGCTGCCCATTAGTCAGACATCCTAATAGACCCGGAAAATGTTAGGTTAGTGAGGTTAGGGTTAGGCTTAGGCTTAGTTATAATACGCGTCGTCGGACCAGTTGTACTTCTGAATAATGAGCTGTCGCCTGTCGGACTATGGCATCACCACCCGCATACACAGACATACAGTGTAGACGATAGAAGCATTTCCATATGAAGGGGGATATCACAGGCCTCTCCTTACTATCTTACCTCAGTTATGGTATAGGCCTGTAGTGATGCATTCATAAAGATATTAAATAATATAATTGTTCACAGATTTGCATAATATTTGGGGAGTCTTCCTTGGCCTACTGGCAATGTGCACAAAAGGTCTGGCTCTGATTGGTCCAGCGAGATTAGCCACAAACACACAGAGAGACACACAGACAGGGGAAAAATGTAATCTATCGTCCCACGTTCGAATTGTGGAGACATCCTTACTCACCCTGTGATCGATCATATTATCTTTCCCGTCAAAAAGACATAGGCTACAGTACATACTGTGCACAGAATGTACAGTACATTCATAAAAATGTTTGAAGAAAGGCTCTGAATCATATGAATCTCATGCTTTCCGTCAGAGGAATGTTAGCAAACCCGGCTTGGTGACTCAACCTAATGGAAAGTTCCAGTAAATAAATGTTTACTGTGTTTACTCTATGCAGACTTTGTTGATACTGTGTTTACTCTATGCAGACTTTGTTGACTCCGTTTACTGTCAGTCAACACACTGTTAGATCCCAACTGATAAACTATTCACTTGCAAACAACACACACACACACACTCACACACACACACACACACACACACACACACACGCATGTGCGTGTCACACACACGCGTGTGCACGCACACACATTTTAAGAAATGCTAACACAATGATATATGCAGGTGAAGTGGGGAAATACAGTGTCCGAACATTTCTATGTTGGTAATGGTGTAAAGCAGGGGGGGATTTTATCTCCTCTATTGTTTAATTTATACATGGACGGTCTGTCTAGGAAACTGAACCTGTGTAAAACTGGATGTGTCATAGGTGATTCTGTAGTCAACCACCTTATGTATGCGGATGATTTAATTATCTTTTCCCCGTACAGTGCAGGCTTACAACAGCTTCTCAGGGTTTGCTCCCAATATGGCATTGATTTTAATATTAAGTATAATGCCAAGAAGAGTAGCATCATGATTGTGCGAAGTAAAGATGATAAAAAGGCAGTATTTCCTAATTTTATTCTCAGTAGCAACATACTACTTGTGTGCAGTGAGATTAAGTACCTTGGACACTGTATATCCGATGATCTCTCTGATGACAAAGACATCCATAGACAAAGATGCAAATTGTATGCCCAGGCAAACATACTAATGCGGAAATTTCACAAATGCTCTGTACATGTCAAGGTATCACTCTTTAAAGCCTTCTGTACACCATTGTATACGGCTCACCTATGGAGTAACTACAAAGCTAGCAGCATGCGAAAACTAAAAGTTGCATATAATGATGACAGCCAGCTGTTTGTAAACCTGGGGGTACCTACCTGTCAAGCCCTGTTAAGAAATTTAATGTACAAATTCATATGTCGTCTTGAAAAGTCTGACAATCATGTTATTAAGATTTTAATTAACCCTGTCAAGAGTTCTACTCGGTTCTCTTCCATGATATGGAGACATTGGCGTAACAGTCTCTACTGACTATGAACAGCTGTAGTTGGACTGTTTTTTTATGTGTTTTTTTTATTTATTTTTTATTATTATTTTATTGCTTTTACTGTGTGATTGTCATCCTGTTTGTTGTATGGACCCTGAGTCTGAAATAAAGTTTGAATTGAATTGAATGACAAAAAGGACGAATTCTGAAACAAAACACACAAATACTGATGCCAACACATTTTGCACTTTCTTCCACGTGGACATCCTACTGTTTTTCATTAGTAGGCCTATGTGTGAACCAAATTGATACTCAGACACTGTAGACATGTTGACATACAGACATAAACTCTTGTGGAAAAGTTTTTGGCTGGTACACAGTAACTGTGTCGACTACTGTCAACCATTTAATAAAGTACCATCATTTGTTTGGTTTTCATAAATTTTGGTAGACTATGAAAATCAACTTGCAGAGACTTTAAACTAGCTTGGTGCATATATTGACATATAATTATGTTATTGTCATGCTTTAATGCATTTTGAAGTACAGATTGATTTGGAAAATCTAGCTGTAAATAGTCCTTGGAGAAAAGATTGATTAGAAGAAGAAATTAAAACGCCCATTTTAACTGCACAATGGGGTTAAGGTTTATTCAACCATCGTCTTCAAAACACTGTGCTCATCATGTCCATGAGGTAGGTATGCACATGAACTGAAGGGTTCTTACTGATACGAATATTTCCACCACTATTTGTCAACAACCAAAGCAAGTGCAGGCTGTATAGGATATTTGTTAGAAGATTTTTGCTTCTCAAAATATTTATGTTGTCTCAGTGCTGAATTTCAGCACTAGGTGAAAGAAGAAAATGTGGATAAAACTGTGGCAGCTGCCCTGAATAAACTGATAGCCATGCATAGTGCTGCTATACTGTATATGGTCCTCTGGCTTGAGAAATTGTTTTTCTTACCATGTTTAGAATTTGACATATTACCACTGTGACGACGAATCCTAGAGTGTGTAGGTGAATATGTTGTTTTTGGCATGTCAGCAGAGAGCTCCTTCTAAATCTGACCCATATGTATTCTGTAAATATTAACTATACGTACATTACTCAATGTGAAAGATACATTATAACTACTGTACGTTCAAGCCAGAAGCAAATTTTGCTTTCTGGAGTTGCTTTCTACATCGTTGCAGGGACAGACACCCTTTTTAGGGTTTGTAATGTATAATGTAATAAACTATGGATAGAAAATTTGTGAGCTCGTAATGGAGCCATAGAATGTTGAGCAGCACTGTAATTTCATAAGGAACTGTGTGAAATTCGCTGACTATGAATCCATAATGGATTTTTAAATTGTCATGGCTCATTGTGACCTCATATGGGGATTTAAAATGTCAATGTCAATTAGATCACCTTGAATTTGTTGGCCAAAAGTGACCAATGACTTTTTTTTCCTTTTTTTTTTAATTCAGCAATGCAATGAATGATAAATGAGTTCTAGATGTGTGGAGAAATGATGAGGTCACAAGGGAGTTCGAAATTATTCAGAAGGTTGTTGTTCTGAAGCTCATTGAGTTTAAGAATATTAAGGACAATTGAAACAATGTAGTGTGGTAAAATGTTGGTGATGATTGTGAAACAATAATAGAATTTGAGTCTATTCCAGGTCTTATTAAAGGGTATTGGACAATCATAATCTCATGAAACCATAAAACCTTTCTAGCATTTTCAAAAACAATTCATCTTTAATAATTAGATGAGAACAAAAAATGGCCAACATGTGTTAACTTATAATACGTTTTATAGGCCTTTAGGGAGCAATTTTATCTTCACATGCCAATTTGTAGTTTGTTAGTGAAACTGAGTGATTGATTTCCCCTTTTTCATTTGGAACTAAAAAGGCTAGGAGAACAGAACACAAGCTGAGGAAGTACAAACAGCTCCTCCTCCTAAAGTACCAAAACCAAAGATATACTACACTAAGCCAAAACATGGGCCAAAACTAAAATAACAAAACTCAACATACCAAAACGCAACAATTGTAGAGGGAAAAGAACGAAAAATAATCCCCCAAATAGGCTGTGCTAAAAAGTGTTTTTCTGTGTGTCTCTGTTCTTGCAGTGCTCCTCAGCTCTCCTTTAAGCCTGATCATTAATTGCCTTCAGGACAGGTGCGCCACTCCTAAGGTATAGAGGAGAGTGGAGAGAGAGAGTGGACAAACTTACACCCTCAAAGTGTGTTTATCAGGGCTTTCACCAAGCCACTGCTACAGTACATGTAACATAATGGATTTTTAGAGTGGGTCATTATGACCTCATGTGAGGATTTAAAATGTCATGGTCAATTTGATCTCCTTGGATATTCAGGCCAAAGGTGACCTAATAATTGAATTATTGACTATTTGTTAACTGAATAAACTTCTGTCTTCTGTATGCCTTTAGATGGATATTTTTGTCTTAACGGTGTCTTCATAAAAAAAAAATACCAGACAGCTGCAGTTGATTGATTTGGAATGCTGCTGATCCGAGTCCTCACTAATACCAAGAAAGTGGATCATACCACTCAGGTTCTCAGATCTTTACACTGTATCCCTGTCTGCCAAAAAGTTATTTAAAAATACTACTCTTGGTTTATAAAGCACTGAATGGTTTATGGCAAAACTAAATTTCTGATCTTGAGATACTGTACAGTGTACATCATGAACCATACAGACTTCTCAGGTCATCTGGGGGGCAGGTCTATTTTGTGAACCCTGCAGAGTCAGAACTAAATGTGGAGAAGCAGTATTCAGTTTTTATGCACCACATATCTTGGAATATACTCCCAGAAAACTTCAGGTCTGCTGCATAACTTTTATATCAAAGCTGAAGATCTTTCTGTTTTGCTGCTGCCTTTTATTTTAATCATTTCATCTGCCTTCCTCTTATTTCTAATTAAGTATTTAAATGCTCTAATGTATTTATTTTGTGTCTTTAATGCATATGTCTTAAATGTCTTAATGCTTAATGTTTTGTGTAAAGAATATTGAATTGCCTTGTCAAAATCTGCAAATAAACTTGCCTTGCCTTCTAATGCTGATTTGTCTTTTGTTTAGTGATACTTAGCTATTGAATTCCATTGTTTCATTTGGAACTTCTAGGAATTTTCCCCCCACTTAATTCATGTTAATGACCAAGACATGTATATCTATTTTTCCCCCCTCTATCCAAACTGTAGTATTATAACTAGGATATTATATACTAGGACACAAATACACACTGACACACACATAAACACACAAAGATAGTATTATAGAGAACTCTAATTCTCTATTGCACAACCACCCTGATCTGATCTCTGAGTGGAACCAGCTGGGAATGAGTGAGTGTGTGTGTGTGTGTGTGTGTGTGTGTGTGTGTGTGTGTGTGTGTGTGTGTGTGTGTGTGTGTGTGTGTGTGTGTGTGTGTGTGTGTGTGTGTGTGTGCGCGCTGCGCGCGCGTGCGCTGTGCATGTGCGCGCTGTGCATGCATGCATGTGTGTGAGCCACATGTTAGAAAAACCAACATTCTTGCTGTGGTGAAGTTTACCATAGGATGTTAAAATATCACTGGTGCTGCACTGCTACCAGGCCTATACAGCCTGATTAGGAATATACAATACCATTCTCACAGCAACATTACGGCATATATTTTAGCTTGACCTCAGGGGAAATTGTAAATTGCCACACCTCGCTAGCTAGCTAGCTGTCTATCTACTGTACTAGGCAGTCACCCAGCTCTCCCTTCCATATTCCTCAGTAGTAAATGCTTTTCCTTGTTTGTCTATCATTCCACTGTTGTAAAGATCACTAAATCATCTTTATCACTAAATCCCTCTGATTAGATCTCAAACAGCTGCTACATCTGCCAGGGAGGAATGTGGAACATACTACAGCTGTGTGTGTGTGTGTGTGTGTGTGTGTGTGTGTGTGTGTGTGTGTGTGTGTGTGTGTGTGTGTGTGTGTGTGTGTGTGTGTGTGTGTGTGTGTGTGTGGCACATGACGGTGTGGGAATACCTCTGTGAGTATAAATATGTGCTTGTTCGGTTGTACGGTATATGTGTGGATGCGTGGATGCGTGTGTGGAACTGTGTGGGTGTGGGAATGCCTCTGTGTGTGCAGTATCCAATCTGCTTGTGTGTATGTGAATATACATATACCTTGTGGATATATACATATACTGCTCAATATACTGAAACAGCTAATGGATAGAGCAGGTCTTGGGTCAATTCTGTTTCAATTCAATTAATTCTCATAGTGTGAATAAATACCAGCAAACTTTAGGAAATTCCCTGCTATAACCACATAAACCCTGGATTTTGTTGACCAGAGTCCCTCCCCAGGGGTCTATACTTGGTCCCCTCCTTATTTCTCTCTCTAAACTATGTTAGCACTAACTAGCATTTTTACATATCTTGCATCCATTGGTCAGTGTTTATATTGCCTAGTATATAACTAGTGCTAGTAGTTTGTGCATCAGTTGATGTTTTATTAACTGAAAACTCTGGGAGTGGGAGTACCAGTGATAACCAGGAACAGACTCGGCGACGACCACGAAGAGTGTGGTGACGTCTGGAGAGACATAAGACGGCCAGAGAGATTTTTATTTATCAGTACTTCCGTACTCATTTACAAATACAGTGGCAAATGCTGTACCCTTTTTTCTTTTACTGCTTTCAACCCGGCATTCCTATGTTGGGAATGCCATTATAAGTGGACATTTTAATTTATATATTTTTTCCCACAAATGTTCTAAAATTGTGAAAATTGCCAGTCTATTCACCTGTTTCCTAGGCTGTGTCATAGATATATATAAAGGCTAGATGACTCACCCGCGCTGCTGGCCAATGGAGTACGACGTTGCCACATGGCGGCCATCTTGAAACAGTCATTCATAACATTATGTCTATGGTGCATATACTTTAAAATAACCATAGCGTGCTCAATTTTCATCAGATTTTCAAACAGTTTGGTGTTTTGTAAACACATACATTAAAGATGTAAATACATTAATTTTAAATACATTAAAGATGTAATAAAATTATAAAATTATAAAATAAAATAAAAAATAAAAAAACATGATTATAATTATAAGTATGCAGTATCATAACTACATCTTTGGTGTTTACAACACACCAAACCGTTTGAAAATCGGATGAAAATTGAGCACGCTATGGTTATTTCAAAGTATATGCACCATAGACATAATGTTATGAATGACTGTTTCAAGATGGCCGCGGTTGAGCTACGCTTGCGCCGTCCCCTTGAGCCATCTAGCCTTTATATATATCTATGGGCTGTGTGTTTTCCACTTCCTGTCGGATTTCATTGGATATCATTAGTCATCTGACCAGTTTCATTGGATTTCATTGGATCAAATCGACAGGAAGCGGAAAACACACAGGAAGTGGAAAGCCTAGGAAACAGGTGAATAAGCGAAGCGACATGTTGTGAGCTTGTACCTGTAGATCTGCTGTTATCACTATGAATACAGATGTGCCTTCGGCCTGTCTTACCCATTGGTGTGCCTCTGGTCCAAATGATCCCTTATGGGTCTGTAACTCTGAAGTGGAACCAAATGGACCCTTAGGGCCCAGTGGGTTCCATTTGTCCATTCTCAGAGTTAAATTAACACTGAGGATTGGGGATGGTACCGTGTAGATTGGGTCCCATAGACCATATTCACACGGCGGCCATGTTGCTATTAAGTCAATGAAGTGCCACCCCGTTTCCACGGCAACGGGGTGGCACTTTCAATGTTAAATTTGAATATGGCCGCCGTGTGAATATGGTCTATAGATACCATTTAATCAACTGTGTGGGTCTGTGGCCTGATGCATATTAATAGGGGGTCCTTGAAATGTAAAAGGTTGAGAATCACTGGTCTATCCCAGTGGTTCTCAACCTGTGGGTCGGGACCCCCAAGGGGGTCCCCACATGATTTTTGGGGGGTCCCCAGTCAGATAACAGTATGAAGTGACAATTTAAGGTCTTTTAATACCTAATACCTAAAAAATAAAATAAATAAAATTACTGCATCAACAGTAATCAACCAACTATACTATAAAAACTGGTCAAACATTTGCCAAATTGTCAAATAATATTAGAAATAGGCAGAAAATCAGCTATTTTCACAATATTTATCTGTGGGAACTGAGTCAAACTAAATGTAATGCCTCAACTCCTACAATTCCAAGTGCTTGTCAGGGTGGGGGGTCCCCAGTTCAAATCTGATTATTTTGGGGGGTCCGCCGGTTCAAATCTGATTATTTTGGGGGATCCCCAGTTCAAATCTGATTATTTTGGGGGGTCGTGGCCTGAAAAGGTTGAGAACCACTGGTCTATCCTAGCACAGATGAGCACACATTTTCCCCCATAGACAAGTTCAGATTTCCCCTTGGCTCTGGGCTAATTGTCTGGACGGAGGTTCCCAGGGACAGTAGGAATCCTGTTGGATCATAGAGAGACATAGCTCAACACAGCTGGTAACATAGCTTATGCATGTACACATTCACCCACATGCACGTGTACACACACATGCTGAAGCAGAAGAATGTCATTACACATGAGAACACACATACACACACACACACACACACACACACACACACACACACACACACACACACACACACACACACACACACACACACACACACACACACACACACACACACACACACACACACACGCACACATTGCTTGCCTAGCTAGAGCAGCTGGTAAAATCATATATCATTGTGTTGTTTACACACACACACACACACACACACACACACACACACACACACACACACACACACACACACACACACACACACACACACACACACACACACACACACACAACACACACACACACACACACACACACACACACACACACACACATATACACAGTGACAGGCTCAGTACAGATGCTACCATATAGTATATTGTGTTGTTGTGTGACTTTAAGTATGAACGTGGATGCAAGTATTGACACACACACACACACTCACGCACATTAGCACACGCACATACGCATAAGCACACGCACGCGCGTGCGCGCGCACACACACACACACACACACACAATACACAATTAGACCAGCTGTTACTGGATCATAGAGAGTGTTTATCTGTCCTGGAAAGGATGACACCGAACAGAGAAATCTTGAGTAAATACTCTCTCCTCTCCTCTCCTCTCCTCTCCTCTCCTCTCCTCTCCTCTCCTCTCCTTACTTTACTTTACTTACTTTATTTGTTTATTTCCGGGATAGTACACATTACTGAACATTTCAATACACATGATTTCATATAAACATGCCGGATTTAGCCAGAAGCTCATTTCCACGTAGTCCCACATACAAATACACCACAGTGACAACATGACATAGAGAAAAACACAAATATATACCACATATAAGCCTTTAACTAACAACCTAAATACCTACCTTATAGTCTAATTATACCTAATAGAAAATCAAAACCTATTTTGACAAATCTAAGATTTAAAATGTATCAATGGTCACATGTTTGAGAAATGTTTAACAGTTGTTTTAGTTTAAAGTGGGGCTTTCCCTTAGACTCTAAAGGCTTAGAGTGACTGGGAGGCTATTCCATCCTAGGCTTCCCTTGATGGAGAGGACATTCTGTCCAAAAGTGGTCTGTTTTAACAATTTAAGGAATTAGTTTAACTTTAAGAAACATGTTGACTGTAATGATATAAGGATAACAATGAATGTGCTGATCGAAGAAATGAAGGGTGCAGCTCAGCCAAGTCATTTTTTTTGCCATAATGTGACAAATCTTTAGTGGAATACAGTGAAATAATACATTAAAAATGTCATCATTTCAACTGTAGATCATAGAGAAAAGTCAAAGGAAATATAATACTATCCTACTGCCTACTTTGTAGAATTGCCCACTGTTTGAAAGGTTTTTTTTTCACTTGTGTGGTCATTTATGTGTCTGCCAAAAAGAAATCAACCACACCACAAACTCAAACATTTTGAAACCACCTTTAAACATATTTCTGTCCAGTTCTAGTTTACAGTGTTTAATTTTACATGCACCATTACCTCTCACATTAACATGGACTTCTTGCCAGGGATGTGTCCACTTGTGTGGCTAAAGTAAAGAGGCTGGCATGAAAGCTCTCATTTGAAAATGTTCCCCCCTTTCTTTCATCCAAACAGCCAAGGTCACAATCATTAAAACTGTCCATTTGTCGTTTAAGCACCACTATGTGTCATGTCATCACACTATAAGCTGTAATAAATATGCACTCATTTGTTTCCTTGTCTGTCATTCTTGGTCGCTGATTTAATCCTTCTTTCCTAATAATTTACCATTTTATTCACTGTCACTTGCCACCCCACCATTTAGCTGGATGTTTAAAAATGTTTAATGTTTAACATGTGTCAATAACCTCATGTGATTACCGGTAGCTATTTGGCCAGGGTTTTTTCGATTTTTCTAACCTTTTTAAGTAGTCACAGAATATTTATTTCCAGTATGATCGATCCCCTGATGGTTGCTAATCACGGAGGGTTTCACTGTGCTTCCACAAAAATGTTAGCTTAGCACGTTAGATTAGCATTAGCTCGTTATGCGCACTTAAAAATAGCATGTTTCGGCAAAAAAAACACACAGGAGCCGAGATACAGGATTTTTAAGTAATAAGTTAACCAGGGAGCAGTAAATCTTCGTATCGCGATATCTCTGTTCTTTTTTTTATTAAAAAGATCTACGTGATTGGCAGGGAATCCTTAAGTTTTACTGTATGTACTAGATTCGAATCCTGGTCTCCCGCATGGAAGACCAAATGCCTACTGCTTCTTTGAGATGGAATCGCCGCTTGGGTATGGGAGATGTTGCCATTATAAACTGAGGCAATAATAATAAAATGTTAGCCAGTAGCTTTTCAATGGAGTAGTGTGACCACCTCCAAACACTGCAGATATATACAGTAGTTACAGTATATTGTATTACTGTAACATATTCTACCATACAGATGAGTGAAAAAAATACGTTTTATTTATTAAAATAAGTTCCGGATTGCTGCTTAAATAGCAGTTGACAATTTCTGACGACATTTTAAATGCTAGATTTGTGAGTTGTAGATTTATCCACGGCACTGGTGATATGTTAATGTTGGATGCTACAATATTTAACTGTTTAGCAGTATGAAACAAGAACATGTAATGTGTTGTTAATAATCTGATTTATAGCGCATTTAGGGCGGATACAAATTCAGTATTAGGACTAACCAACACATTTTTGTCCGAATATTTATTATTTAGTATGTATAGTGAAATACAGAGACCAGAGAAGAGAGACCATATTTTCCTGCATTTATTCACACATGATTATCTTAATGTTCAGTTCATGCATTTCTTTGTGTTTTGGCTGTGCTAACCGATACTTACGTTTGGCTTTTGGCATCCACGTCATTGTTTTTCCCTCTGAGATGTTTTATTGTGGTTACTTTGTTTTTTCCACTGTCACTGCATTTAATTTAAACTTACGACCAAACTAACATTATACAGCTGAATGCATCATGGTTGTTCAATTAGTAATACTTTCTCTCTCTCTCTCTCTCTCTCTCTCTCTCTCTCTCTCTCTCTCTCTCTCTCTCTGAACACCTCTGCTTTCTTTTCCTTTTTCATCCTTAGTCTAGGCAGCATTTGAGAAAATGTGCTAGAAAATGTACTCATATATATTGTGAAAATTGACATTTATAAGGGATATTACACAAATGTTCACCAATGTGTAAAAGTGTCTGGCAAAACTTAAAATAAATTCAACTCCCCTAGGGGCAGTGTTTCCCAAACAATGGGTTGGGAGCCATTATGGGTCACGGACCCATTTTTATGGGTAGCGATTAAACATTTTAGATTATTTCAGAAGATAAAAAGTCCAAAAATTGTCAGAGCTTCATGAAAAAAAAATCATGAAAATATCAGATCTACAAGCTCACAATGCATCACAATGTGATGCGTTGTTCACTTTTCCTGCTCATCACAAACCCATTTTTTTGCGTGAAAAGATATATTGCTGGGTCCATATAAAAGACGCTTTATTAGTTTATCTACATTTCTGAAATACTACGAGATACTGCTCCACAATGTCAATTGCCTAAGGAGTCAAGGTCAATAGCCTATAGGGCCTGGTACCTCTGGAGGTGAGGGGTGGGTGCTGATGTGGATGTCTGATGTTTGTCAGGTGTCTGATGTTTGATAAGCTCCAGATTTGGGGACTGAGCTGGGCCATCAGGTGTATGCATGGGGAAGATGGTCTCCTCACTGGGGATACAGTGATGCTCCCCTCTTCCCACCTGAGGGGCATCCTAGGCAAACTCTCGGACCAGACCCCCCTCTAATTAGCCTGGTTCCAGACGAATCTGCCATTGCAAAAAAAGATTGCCCGTGGCAGTGATATTAGTCTGGCCATGCCAGGCTTACCTCTTCACCCACACCCACTGCCCATACTCCCCTCCACCCTCTGCCCTTTTACACTCCTGAATATATTATTCCATCAAACTGTAAATGTTTAAAATGTGGCGACATGCTCGCGTGATCAGATGACTGGGAAGTTGGCATGTATGCTATGTTATGATATGATATGATTGTCATTTTTCAAGCTTGGTGCAGTTGCTGCATAAGCCTCTATACACACTGGCTGCTCTGACTCACTGGCATAATAAATACAACTCTGAAAACAGATTGGCAGAGGGCTGGCTGTGGTGGGCCGTAATTGGGCTGTGGCTGTGAATATGCAAACTAATCAGGAAGTAACAGCAGAGAGGCTGGACAGTCATGGAGTCTGAGGTTAGAGTCATTTGATCACACAATACAATAGCCATAATGTAATATACAGTAAATCAACCATTACCTATACTATATGCAACACATCTCACTCTGTCTCTCTGTCTTTTCTGTTATGTCTATACATCCTATGTCTATACATCCTCCCTTTCTTTTCCATGTACTTCTTTCTTTCTCTCTTTTCCGTAATATTTTAGACACCTGCATTGTCTCTTTCGTCTCTCTCTCTCTCTCTCTCTCTCTCTCTCTCTCTCTCTCTCTCTCTCTCTCTCTCTCTCTCTCTCTCTCTCTCTCTTTAACTCTCTCACCTCCTGTCTGTCTCTGCATGCTGTAGATCTGTTGATAAATACCAGATGTGTTATAGGGTTTATTGGCTGTTGGATGGAGATCTTTCTCATAATGAGTCTGAGTCTGCATATAGGCAGTTCAGATTGAAAGGAGATGGCAGAGAGATCAGAGTCAATTTAGCTCAGAAAGTCACACATATATAAAAAAAATCATATATAGAAACCTCCGCCCTGCTCTACTGTGTGTGTGTGTGTGTGTGTGTGTGTGTGTGTGTGTGTGTGTGTGTGTGTGTGTGTGTGTGTGTGTGTGTGTGTGTGTGTGCGCATGTCTCTTCTCTTCTCTTCTCTTCTCTTCTCTTCTCTTCTCTTCTCTTCTCTTCTCTTCTCTTCTCTTCTCTTCTCTTCTCTTCTCTTCTCTTCTCTTCTCTTCTCTTCTCTCCTCTCCTCTCCTCTCCTCTCCTCTCCTCTCCTCTCCTCTCCTCCCGGCTCTCAGTTAACTCTTTACAGTGCCAGACTCTGACATCACTACAGTCTTAATTCTCAACCCTCAGGTAATGAGGGTGGATAAAGTGTTCCAGAGTTGCACTTGCCATGAAAGTAATGCTGTACTTAAACCTGATACCGTTCCTCTAGAAAACCTAACGAGGTTGGCAATGTTCTAATTACTCTTAACGAGCCTAAAAATATCTGTAATGTTGTTAAGAGCCATAATGAGCCTAACAATATCTGTGTGATGTAGTCACTCATGCAGTGGGCTGGCCATGAACCCTAGTGTCCCTATTCTAGTGTGAACTTTTGGCAATAGTATAGACTATAGAGCCCTGGGACACTGGTCGTCTAAGTACTGTATAAGTAAGTCGGGAGAGGCTTATTGTCGGTATCAGGCTGTAACGTGGGAGTCTGTCCCTGTTACAATGCGCTAGACCCCTGGGAGATGGATTGCTGAAGTGGAGCACACCTACAGTACCATCAGCTCCCATTACTTATCGCACGACTTGCCGCAGGCAAGCCATGCTACTCACTGAGTTAGCGGTGCCGGGGATCGAACCCATAACCATGTGATCTAAAGGCGAGAGCTCTACCAGTTGAGCTAACCGGACTCAAATAACTTTAACTAAGGGTTCAAGTGATTAAATAAACAACCCTACAGTCAGACCTTGACCTTGAATATGACCTTGAACGATGACCTTTTTGACCAAAAAGAGAATAGTGGGGCACAGTGGCACAGCCAGAACGCTAGTATAGGCTGGGCCTGAGCAGGAGCGGGTGGACACTGATGTGTCCCCGACCGATCCGACAAAATGTGCGGTTATTGCACGGATATTGGGCGTTTTGGGGCGTTTTTTTGTTACTTTATTTCGGTTTTAGGGTTAGGGTTGGGTTGGGAGGGTTATGTTATTTAATTCTTATTTTTGCCTGATTTTACAGATTTTTTATCCAAAATGTTTATTTATGGCAGCTGCCACCCCAGTAGAATTCAAAACCACACAATACCAACAAACCATTACACGTTTTTAAATCATTCTAGAATTGTGCCTGTCTGTTGTACAGAGAATGAGTTAATATGATTATAATTTGGAAGATATTTCAATATGAATTTACATTCGGAGTCATTAGAGTTTCCTATACATCACCTCTTGTATATAGGATTACACAATAGTTCCTCTATATCATGTTTTGCAACAATGGTGGTGGTGGGTAATTGAGGCCTTAGGTCCACATCCATCCCTGTTCTAAACATTGGCTATAGGGTTGCTTATGTTTAAGGGTAAAATTGGGTTAAATTATAATACTTTCTGATTTCATATCTTTCCAGTGGTGACAATTTTCTGTCCCAACACATGTGGTTTTGCCTGTGTGGTTGTGAAAACTCGATCCAGTCCACTGTTCTACTCTGACAACTGTGTTTTCTAATGAGCTCTCTTCTGTCTTTCTATGTTAGAGTTATAACCATGTGATTATGGCCTAACTCTCTAGCCCAAACCATATATGCAGTTAATCCATCCCATTTGGACCTGGCTTGTGTTTATGAATGTGTTGTTGCTATACAATGCTATAGTATCTCCACAGTGCTGTTAACAAGATGTGTTGTGCCTCTCCTAGATAGGATTGTATTATTATCTAAAGCCTGAGTTGTTGTGCATCATGTTGCACATCGGAAATTGCCGCTTTACAGCTTGTTAGAGTACAGCAGATGTGCTGAACGTCACTGGCACACAACTAAGAATATCTCAGTTGTAAGGTTCAACACCTCTGTTTTTTCTCTGACTCTTCCAATGTAAAAAAGAAATGGAAAAAAACCTACCTAACACAACACAACACAACACAACACAACACAACACAACACAACACAACACAACACATATCGTTGCAACAGGTACCATAAGTTATTGCTAGGTGACCACAGGATACTCATGAAAAATGTTGACCACTGTGTTTGATGAGAGGAGCATTCACAAGGATAGAGTTAGTTCTACATTGTTTACTGGCCTAGCACAAAGTGAGCCCCAGCTGACACTGAATGTGTCGTGCGTGTCTGCGCACAAGTCTGAGCAACAACGATGGTTATTGTGAATAGTTGAAGAGATGAGCTAAAGTTTCTTTATTTAGCTTTTTCTAAACAGAAATCCTGCTTTTGTTTGTCCTGTGAAACACAACCTTGGCCACATCTTTCTCCTGGTACAGCACCAAAACAAAGTTTAACAAATTAGAACGAGAGGACTGGCTGCATGCGTCACTAAAGAATGTCTCCTTTCCTGAAAAAGACAAGAGAGGGATGTATATATGGAAGACAACCACCTGCTCAGGCACACACACTGTATATTCTTTGCATACAAAGATCAAGGGGCGCATTTGGTCTTCTGATTGCCTGGTGGAGAAACAAGCTAATTCCCACATTCACACATACAGGGAGGGACACACTTTGCTCTCACACAAATATGGCCACAAAGACACAGGTCATGGTTGAGTGATAGGCCTATTCCTACCTCATCCTCTGCGTAGACAAGGTCAACAAAGCTGGCTGATGATGATAAATGGTACCTGTTACATGTGTGCAAGTGACAAATGCGATGCGCACGCGCACACACACACACACACACACACACACAAGCACACGCACGCACGCACACATGCATGGACACACGGACGCATGTATGCAATGCACACTCGCACACACTCACGCACGCACGCACGCACGCGCACACGCGCACACACACACACACACACACACACACACACACACACACACACACACACACACACACACACACACACACACACACACACACAGGCATGCCAGTAGACATATACCTGCATGCATAGTACACTATCTCTTGTGCTATCGCTTACATCTAATCCATAACACATTAGGTTTGTTCCATGGAAAAATGACTTCGTACAGTATATGGTAAATGCAACAGTTATCTTTCAACTGAATCTCATAAGAAAAGATATGTGTGTGTGTGTGTGTGTGTTTACAGTATGTGTGTGTATTTGTTCTATGGAATAACTTTGCTTATACTGTAGATAAATGCAGCAGTTACACTGAATTTCATATGAAAGGGTGTGCGTGCGTGCGTGCGTGCGTGCGTGCGTGCATGCGTGCATGCGTGTGTGTGAGACAGAGAGAGATCAGTGACATAGCCCACTGCTGAATGTGATGGCTTTCACTGCAGTGTTATCATTAGCCTATATGAATCACACTTTGGCTGCTCTGTGGAAACACGGTTTTCTGTGTTCTCTACAACTATTACTAATAGTTCCGTGGACAAAGGAAGGAAAAAAGAAGGAATCCAAAAAGATATGGTATCTACATATTTAGCATATCCATCCAAACATTATGTACATCCATCCATCCATCGTTCCGTCCATCCATCCATCTTCATCCACATATCCGGAGTCGGGTCGTGGAGGTAACATTTCCAGCAGAGAACCCCAGGCTTTCCTTTCTCTGGCCACATTAGTCAGCTCTGACTGGGGGATTCCGAGGCGTTCCCAGGCCAGTGAGGAGATATAATCCCCCCCACCTGTCCTCGCTCGGTCTGCCCCACGGCCTCTTTCCAGCTGGACATGCCTGCAGGAAAACCTCCCTGGGGAGGCGACTAGGAGCCCTCCTTACTAGATGCCCAAACCACATCAAGTGGCTCCTTTCTATGAAAAGGATCAGCGGCTCTACTCTCTCTCACTGATGACTGAGCTTCTTACGATATCCAGCCACCCTCCTGAGAAGACCCATCTTGTCCGCTTGTACCTGCGATCTTGTTCTTTCGGTCATACTCATGACCCATGTTACTGTACATAACCATAGAGTAGGAATGAAGGCTGACCGTAGATTGAGAACTTTGCCTTCTGGCCCAGCTCTCTTTTTGGCACAACAGTGCGGTACAGTGAGCGCAATACCGCTCCCACTGCAGTGAAATATCCATATCTCATCTACATCAAATCGGACTTTTATTCTCTGCATCAGCATTTTCTTTCTTTTGTATGAAGGTACATAATGTACAAGGTGAAAAATTAAGGTTATTCAGGTAGAATCGTGCAAGAAAATACGTTTGCATTAAAATTATGTCAGCTAGACCATGAGAGAACAAAAAAATCTGAATTTCTGAGCATAAGAGTTAGATCAGAAACAGATGTCAAATCATCTGTGGCAGTATAGGCCAATAGGCCATGAAATTAGCAGCTTACACTTCCAAGGGACTGAAGTGGTAGATGCCCCTAAATGGCGCAGACACCAAGATAAGAAATTAATGACTTTTGTGATTTTGTTTCTTGAGAATAAATTATATTTAATTATTTTCAATATTCACTTTACTGATTTTAGAAATATTGATGTAATAGATGATGCATAAAAATTGCTCCCTATTTAAGACCAGGTCTGTCCAATAATGAACCTGATGGTTGCTCTGTTTTTGTTTGAGTGCTGAAGAAGACACGCTGCTGCAATAAATTATGTTGCGTGTGCTGGACGTTTTTCTTTTGTATAAGCAGGGATGTAAAAATAAACAAAGTATATAGAAACATCAATGCAATTTTAATTTCTTTACCATGTCAGGAAAAGTGTTTTAAAATTTAAAAAATAAATTTAAATTATAAAAAATAAATTGTATTCAAATGTCCTTTTTGATGTTTCTTTTGCTCTCTTTGTTCTCAATATCTTAATGTCTTCATGGCCAATGTTTTGTGTAAAGCACTTTAAATTGTTTTGTTGAAATGTCATATACTGTACAAATAAATGTGCCTTGCATTGCCTTCAGTGAGTTCTAGTTTAGCCTGCATGGACCCTGTGAGAGGTAGGTTTGTGATGAACAGATAAAAAGGTGAGCCAATAGATGAAGTGGTGGATATCATTTATTCCTTCCATGGAAGCCATGCAGATGTTTTTCAGTTCAGGTTGACAGAACAGGTCACTGGTGTATTTGTTTGTTATTTTAGTTCTAGTAGACCTTTAAGTAGCTTTGTGAAAATATGCCAACTTGCAGGCCAACACCAACACACCTTGAAATTATGCCCTTGAAAGACAAGATCATCAGATTCAGCTGTTATGCCCTTGAATGACAAGATCATCAGATTCGGATCATCAAATCCGCTTGCAAGTGTAAACACAAACTCATCGTACTCTTCCTTCTTCCGTTTAGCTTGAGGCACACGCCAAGGTTGTCCGCGATCAGGTTTACTGCTCTTCGCTGTCGCAATGCAATCGTTATCTATTGCTCTAAAATAATCTCAAATGATCCAAGGTATTACTCGATATGGGAAAGACTTCTTTGTACACGGATGACCTTTTACTTTACATTAAAAATCCAATGCAATCAATCCCTGCTGCTGAAACTATATTAAAATAATGTTCTTGTTCTCCTGCTACAAATTAAATAAAGAGTGTATGCTTCCCTATTAACACCTCGGATCAACAAATTCAAAAAAAGTTCACCTTCTAACTGTCACATTCTGGTTTCACTCACTTAGGAATTGATATCACACCAAAGCTATCACTTCTTCATGAAGATGAAGATGAATTTTGTACCGTTGATAAAAAATATAAAATCTGATTTTCAATGTTGGAGCAACTTACCTCTATCATTAGCGGGAAGAGTGCAATGTGTAAAGATGACTACTTTTCCAAAGTCCAGTACCTAAATATTTTTTTAAACCATAGACCAACTTATAACTAGCTTTATCTGGGATAACAAAACTACCAGAATTAGTAAAACAATCATACAGAGAAGAAAGGTCAAGGGAGGTCTAGGTCTTCATCATCTATTTACCCCCTCTACCATAGACTCATCATTTAATGGGTGATGTTGGCCTTAATTGCTTTAAGGACTTGTATAAGGACAATATATTCCATAGTTTTCCTTCCCTCTGTGCTGAATTCAATCTTTCCCGTGACAACTTGTTCAGATTTCTCCAGATCTGTCAGTTTGTGAAACAAGTATTTGGTTCATTTCCACATCTTCCTAATAATCAGAAGTGGGAAAAACTGCTCCTAATGTTACCAACTGAGAATGGATTTGTTTCAGACAGTTATACATTTATCTCATCTCTTACTGATGTTAATACACAACGATTACAAAATAGATGGGAGAGAGAATTGAGGACGGAGTTGACAGATGAGTGGTGAGCACTCATTTGTCAACTCCAGTCTTAGTAATGCCAGGGTGACTGAAATGTATCCTGACTGTTAAAGTGCGATCGCTGTGCCCAGACACAAGCACACCTCATACTGTAGGCTACAGTAGAACCACTGAGACAGCACCACTAGTCTGCTTTTATTCTGCTCCTGAGAGACTATGCCAGCTGACCAGTGGTAAAGGTTGGACACACCTGGAAAATAACCTCAAAACAGACGAGTAATGATAGAGACATGATGAAAGAAACAGTGACAGGTTGACAGATGTGTCACCACTTAACTTTCTCCAAAATGTAAACAAACAATTCTCCGTATTTTGTCTTTACCAGCAAACAGTTGCCATGGTGAAATGCAAAGTGCAAATATTGTCATCTGACTTTTATTTGTTTTCGAGGTAATGAAAAGGTGAAGACACAGCCATAGCCATACAGGATGGATGGATAGATGGAAGACTATTATGATAATGAAGGGAACACACTATACCAGGTATTGCCAAAATTATATATTTTTTTCTTATTGGCTTGCTTTCAGAAAACAACGGTGACTCAACACTTTATTATGTGGTGGGCTCCAAATGTCTGCATAGGAAATCCTGTGACGAGTGTTTCCAGGACCTCATTAAGGAAAAGTTTGTTTGTGTGTGTGTGTGTGTGTGTGTGTGTGTGTGTGTGTGTGTGTGTGTGTGTGTGTGTGTGTGTGTGTGTGTGTGTGTGTGTGCACGCGCGCGAGCGCACTATACCATAAAGTTGTTTAGACTGAAGTCCCATTAAATCTGTGATGGAGTCCTGACCCTGACACTTTACCGTAGGTAACTTGCTCACACATAAACATGCTCATGCACGTGTGTGCGCCGCACACACACAGACATCCATTATGCAGCAAATAATGTAGATGAGCATCAACCCACAGATGCACATACAGTATGCAATGACGGCACATACACACATGCACACTGTGGTAGAGCCTAACTTGCAGCCTTATCCAAACACGCAGAGTCTGTCTGACAAACAAGCTACTAACAGTTGGTTTGTTTGTTTCTTTTGGGTAACACTGAGCAGGCAAGCTGCCCCCAGTGTCTATTTTCCACTTTATTTAGACTACTAAAAGTCTAAAGGCTTATGGAAGAAACCCGAATTGGTTTACCATTGGTGTGATTTCAGCGGTAGCTCAGGAGGTAGAGTGGCTGCTTGGGAATCCAAGGTTTCCCAGTCTGACAATCCCCGGCTCCTGCTGGTTTATACTGCATTTATGCCCCAATAGCAGATCTACAAGCTCACAACGCCTCACATTCACTAATGCACACTCGTGCACTGTGAGATTGTAGATCTGCTATGTTCGGTCCATGACACTATCCTACAATTAAGTATAAATCAGGCTTTAGTGTCAAGTGTCCTGAGTAAAACACTCAACCCTAACTACTTCCAGCTGCTGTTCAATAGTTGCTCATCTGCCAACTGATGATTACTAAGAATCATGCCATCTATCATTTCAGGGACATTGTTTCTCTCCCTTCTCCATATTATGCCTGTAGAATAGAAAATACATGCAATAGGCTACACCGCAGAAAATAATGAATGTCAAAGACATAATGAACGGGGACTTTTGTTGTTGTTCTTGCATAGTTATTTCAGGACAATGCAAACAAGAAGAATATTTCGTATTGCATTTATGGAGGACTTCTTCGAGGGACTGGCACTGAATACGATAATTCTATGGAATTGGTTTGGACAGCTGTGAGAGAACACACACACACACACGCACGCACGCACGCACGCACACACACACACACACACACACACACACACACACAATCAAGAGGGTTTATTTGTCACTCACTCATACAGGTACAAGCAGCAAAATGTTGCAAGACTATGCTGACAACTACACAAGATAATAGTAGAGCTAATAGTGGAGTGGAAAGAAAGAAATATAACAAAATAAGATAAAGTAAGATAGGAAAAATGTTTAAAAGTACAAGCAGGACACACCTTCTAACTTCTGTAAAGAAACACCTCAGCAGCAATGGGGGATGTGCAAAAGGGAGATAATTTAGTCAGGTATGTACTGTACATGATCTCCATACATCAGTATACACGGACACACACGCACGCACGCATGCACACACGCATACTGTATATATAACAGATGAAGAAAGCACACAGACAGATGTGGAAAGGCATCATAACTTAGGTTATCTTTATTATAGTCAGGATAATACACTTTATAGCATCATATAACATCCATGCCATATTATAACATACCATTTATAATACATGTACAACAGTCTCTCTTTTGGCACCAACTAGTTTAATAAATAACAGCTTGCCTATCTGAATAAATAAATATAACTTATTATTACTCTGTGGTTTATGGGTCATAAATACACGTGCTGCTGTCATACAGGCAGAGACTGGGTTTACAGGGCAGCAAAGATCTAGTTTCTTAGTCTTTTATGGCCCAGATCTGATGTTCTGCATGGCTAATTGTGTGTGGAAAAACCTTGAACCGATCCATTCCCTGTTTAGACAGCCATCAGATCTGGGCCACATTCAAACATCATACATTCTGTTCCCATATAAATGCAGCCTTGGAGGCCATGGCTGATGCAAATATATACCTATATACAAATGTCTAGAGAGTGTCCCCCACCTATGGGAGTGTCCCCCACCTATGGGAGGGCCTGTGAGAGTATCTAGAGCTCTAGAGAGCACGCTGCTCTGACCTGCTATGTTTGAACATACCATCTGTGATGAAGGATGTGGCTCTTGTACTGTAGGTGCAGTATTCCACCAGGAGCCCAGCCATTCCCTCTGACTATTCCACAATACTGTCACAATAGAAACTTTATCATGTTGTCAAGTAGTGGTGGGAAAACAATCGTTAATTTCAGTGAACCAACGATTTCGTTCATGTTCACGGCAATGATCCGTTCAAATGATTCGTTCAATTGATTCGTTCATGTCTTGTGAAAAACAACTCAACCACACCGCTGTCTGTCTGTCGCGGGAACAGCCCGCTCTCCCGTCCTGTGTACGGGGGGAGGGGACGGGGGGCATGAACGAAAACATGAACGTAAAAGTTTCAGGAAGTGAACAAGTTCGTTCCTGTTCACGGCAATGAACTACTTCTTTTGAACGAATCGATCATGAACGACCAATCACTATTGTCAAGTGATAAACAAATCTGTCCGATTAAAGACTGACAGGCCAGTACAGCATCTAAAACATGGCACATACCACAGACTGCTTCTGCTATACCTCCCAGTAGATGGTAGGCCCTGCTTTGGGCTATGGGCCAGTACCATGAACATAGCACAACTGCCACATCCAGTACTGCACACTCCAGTAATGTGTGCCGTTAACGTCTTTCTTACACTATATTGTCACAGGGCCCGCCCACTCCAGATTGTGTTGTCTACATGTGTAGATGCTTGTTCGATCCACACATCCAAAAGAACATTGTTATGTAAAGATGAATTGTGTTATACTTTTGATTGTCACAAGGTTTCATTGAAACATAACGCTGCTGGCCAAAATGTCCACTCGCTGGCCATCAATTTCTTTTCTTTCTTTCTTTCTTTCTTTCTTTTGTCTGCATTTTACCAAAGGATTTCCTGACTCTAAGCTCCTCTTCAGGCTCTTCTCTCTCAGCTGCTCACCCCCTCCCATACCGATGCTTCACCCTATAGCTGATTAAACAGCCAATTGATCAGTATTAGCTCAGTTTGTCTCACGTTGACTGCTGTAATATGTTGGGCGCATGTCAAAGTGAGGGGGAGAGCTGGCTTGTTTATTGACACACACACAACAGCATGATTCCTATTGTTTGTCAGCACAATGCAGCTTTAATATAGTAGTGCCTGATTATGGACGGTACCCATAGTCATAATCCTTGGTCCTGTGAAATATATGTAGTTTAGTAGATGGCTAGCAAGGTCAGAGAACAGAGGTGAGAGTCATATGAATCCACAGTGTTGAACAAAGCATTCCTGCAGCTTCTTATGGCAATTGCCTGGCCTTTGGTTTAATATTATGATTGCACGCTTTGCTTTACCAACAGTCCAGAGAGGAGTCATTATTTCATATCCACATTGGTGAGACGACAGCTGCCACCTCAGTAGCTGGTAGTGGTCAGCTAAACTTTGGTATGTTAGCCATATCCCAAGGCCCTCTAAGGTTCTGTGTGGTAGCACATGGTAGATTTTGGTTTAGTATTCCACGCTTACAATCCAGTAATATTTAGTCTTGTAGCACTTGCCTTGCCTTGCAGTAGTGCTGCATTATGTCACAGCTGACATAAGCTGTCTTACGTTTTTGTAACAATTCTTTGTCCTTCCCATTAATCCATTTTAGTTTGGGGACTCAAAACAGTGTATGTTTTAATGATAAAATAGTATGTCATACACAGTCACATGCCTGTGCAGAATAATTATACAATGTCTGAAATTTATTGTTAATATCAAACACCCCAATGTTCTCGTATTTGACTGGCCGACAGCAGGGGGCGCGTTCCCTCCGTGACACGCCCCTACGTGTCCATTTCTTCATGATGAGGTCATACAAGCGGCGCTTTGAATGACACGAGCCACTGCAGTAGTGGAAAGGGATGGTCTCGTCGCTAAGGTACCCAAGGCCCAATTCACTGACAGTCAGCTGTGCCTCTCGAAGTGCGCATAGCCGACCCTACAAGGAGAAAGCAAGATGTCAGACTGCTGGGAAGAACAGAATCCACACACTCATATGCTCCAATATAATTTATTCGACGACGTTTCGAGCCTGTGCTCTTCATCATTTTAAACTCAGTTTGACGTTTCGAATAAATTGTGTTGGAGCATTATGTGTGCGGGTTCTGTTCTTCTTCTCTATGAACAAATCTTAACCCAGCACCCCAAAAATCAATCAATCAGCAAATTCAAGAAAATATCAAGAGGTCCGTCCATTGAACCAGTGGGACTGTGTCTGTTGAGGTTTTGAAGTCAAATCAGGAAAACTAGTCAGTTTTTAGTGTTTTCAGTGTTTAGCGGACGAGCTTGCTGATTCATATGACATTATTCAGCCATGTAGCCTTCCGAAATATGGGAAGGTAGACGGCAACTGTGGATATTGCTTGCTCAAAAATGTCAAGTCTATACAATTACCTTCTTGGTCTTGCCACGGCCGCCAGCACGCTTAGGCCGACGCCCAGCCTGATCAGCCTCACGACGCTCCTTCCTCGCAATGAGCCTGTCAATCAAACTCTTTAACTCTGCCTCTGTGAAAGACTGGAACATCTGCATGACTGTGGAGAGAGGAAAAGCTGAAAAAAATTGTAAATCTAGTCTATAAATCAAATCTCAAAATCTCAACTGTATTTAGAGCTTTATATCAAGAACTCGGTCACTCACTCACTCACGCACGCACGCACGCACGCACGCACGCACGCACGCACGCACGCACACACGCGCACACACACACACACACACACACACACACACACACACACACACACACACACACATTTTCTCTGTCTCCTTCTTTTGCCAGAGTGTGAGGTCAGCCTATAAAGCACTACAAATATGAGCTGTGACCTATAAACACACACTAAGCGAGCGCTCCTCAGCCAACGTTTTGTATGTGTGAATAAGTACTGATTGAGGGTCGAATTACATGAGTCTGATGAGCTAAGTGATTCTGCTGGAAGCTTTGGAACCACTGACCAACCTGAAGCTACAACAGATCGAGGCACACAAAACTGTGTGGGCAATCTTGATAAAGAAAGTTGTAAATTGTAACAAATGGACATTAATAAACTAATTGGTTTGTGAATTATCCAGTGTATTATGAGGTAAATCGTTTGAGTCAAGATCTGGAGGATTTGTTTGCATCAAAGTTTATTCTCTCACAGCTGTCTAGACAGGGAAGGAAGCCATGATAATTATCAGAATGAAATGAAAACCAGAACCTTTTATACCTGTTTAAATGCAAGGGATGCTGATTTGACCATCTGTTTAGCCCCATTAATGAATTTTTTTGTGGCACTAAACAGGCAGACAAAATGACATGAACCTAAATTAAACAAAGCTACTGTAATCTAAGCTAAGCTAAATGGAATCAAACTCAAACAAGCCCAATAGATCAAAGGAAACAAAACACTTAGACATTTGCATTCACATGGATGACATCACTGTCTCTAGTCTTCATGATCACATGTGTGCGTGTGTGTGTGTGTGTGTGTGTGTGCACTTGGCCGCGCGCGTTCGTTCATTCATTCGTTTGTTTGTGCGTATGTGTACGTACTGTATGTGCATGTGCATGTACAGTATGTATGTCTCAGTGCACTATCCATTCTAATGTTAATGTAGGCTACTGCTTTATCTTTAATAGGATATAAGATTACAGTATGTTTAAATTCTGGTGGGCTTTAACGTGACCTCAGCCAGTCATGAATGTTACAGCTGAACACACACTGGAACCTTCACTGAGAGACAGAGAAATAATTGACCTTATAGGTAGCAGATAAAAGATCATAAAAAAGCTGGATTTCAAACCAGGCACTGGCAGGCAAGGATTTTGACTAATGTTGCCTGGCATTAATTTACTTCAGTGATGTGACAATTTACTTCAGTGATGTGACAATTTACTTCAGTGATGTGAAAAACAAAACTAGTAAATTTGGTGGAAGAAGTTGGCAAATCCATGACTTACATTCTGACAACAGGGAGCTCAGACCTCCTGCAGAGCGCACCTTGCGCCTCCGTAATGACCTCACTGAAGAGGAGTAGGGAAAAGAGGATGATAATGAAGGCGATGATGAAGATGAAGAAGATGACGATGATGATGATGATGATAACAATGATTCCCAAGAGGGGAGGAGACTGTGGTTCCTTGTTGTGGTAAAGGGGCTTCTAGGCAGGAGGCAGCAGAGGGCGGCACCACATATCACCAAAGAGATGACTGACAGCTTCCATAACCTCATCTTAGAAGGCTGGGGAACATGGACACTCTGAAACCACAGAGAGAAACACAATAACATATACTGGATCAGAACAAAATGACATGGTGACAGAGTCCCTTGAACAGCAATCTGGGAACCCATCGCCAAATGAAAAGGAAAAATAGCGCCCTCTGCTGTTTTTTACTATCTCAGTTGGCTCTGGGAGGAAGTTGACGTAGCACCCGTGCGCAAGGAAACCGGGGTTTTGGTCTGCCTTCAGCGCATCACTTCCGGTGGTGCGACTATGTTTTCATTCCCACTAACAATATTTCTACACGGAACACTAACACCACTTCTCCCAGAGAACATGGATCGTTTTAGTTATAAGCCCACTTGTTTCTATGATGAAAGAGCAAGTTAAAATGTGAATATCTTTCCGTGGTTTTGTCTGCTCCGCGGACGCTATTGTTAAATTAGTTTCGGTTTGTTTCGAGTGGGGAAGGATCGACGGACACGTAAATCCCGCCCACTACATTTGATTGGGTAAAGCGCGGCCTGCTTCCTGATCTGAAGGCACGCCCACTTGTAGGCCAGTGCGTACGCGATATGACGAACCCCCCCGACAGATTCAAACGCAGAGAAGAATCTGTTCTTGAGAGATTACTTGATGGTCATCATGTGTTATTATGACAAGCCTTTCACATTCAACAATTGCCCTCGACCTTTGACTTTGGCCTTGTTCAAGCAACTGATAATCTTCACCAACTTCGACTCAAAGTTATATGTGTACCACCTTAATGGAATTGCTGCACCGCAAGGATCAGATTCGAATTGACAAGGTGGAGACATTCCAACTCCACAGGAAAATCCTCATTGTCAGTGTAACTCTGGCCCTATGTTGGGGGAGGCGTATTGGCAGATTGACAGTTTCCGGAGGCAAAAAGGGGTATGTTATTCCCCGCCGGTGTGTGTGGTATTTTGGGGTCTCACCTTGTGCTGGTGGAAGGACAGGTGCAGTGGGGGGGTGTTTGCAAAGCAGCAGCGCACTGCAATTTTGGGGTCAATGAGGAGGACCATGATATGTGCTGTCCGAGGTACGCATTTGTCTATTGCTATTTTCGGCACATGGGCGCTTCCCGATACTGAGTGTAGACATCTACCAAAATCCCACATACTATGTTATTGTTATGGTTGTCTGTTTCACTTTGGTATATCTCTCTTGTGCATGTTCTTAATGCATTCTATCCCACACGAGACAATGCGGTTAGGGACCAGTCGAAATTTACATAAGGGGGGGCATGGAGGAAAATAGGGGAGGGTCATGCCTTTCTAATTTTGGTCCAAGGGAGGGTCAGCTAATTTTACTTTGAATCCAAGGGAGGGTCATGCAATTTTGAATTGATAAAATAGTCCGTTTTTTATATACCTTTTTAGTACAGCAGAACAGTGGTCAATGACCCCTCTCCATTTCAAAGGATACAAAGAATTCAAATCAAGTAACACCTTGTCTATTTAGAATCAATGACGGTCGTTAACAAGCCATCAACGCACAGCGAGTGTGAACGACCCAGTCAAATCTATTCAGCGTCTTAACGATGGTGGTTGAACAATTAAGCAAAACTTCAACAGGCGTTATTGGAGAGATGCATTATAAATAGGCCTACTATAACTGGATATTCATAATAATTTGAAGTAATTCTGTGCATGTGATTAATGTGGATCTATATGGACAGTTGTGTATAGATGCCTAGCTCCACAAGTAAAACCAGAAGCATCAGGCCATAATTGATAGCCTAATTTGTTTTATGTAGGCAACAGTGTAGTTGTAGTCACTGTAGTTGATAATTAAAAGGGCAGAGTGACAAAAGTTTTAAACTACTGGTTACCAAATATTCAACTTTCTTCAATCTGACCAGGATTCAATGGGTTTCCCACATGTAAGATGAGAACACTATCCATTCTGCTACCACTACTACAGATACACTGTGCATTTAGCACAGCAATGTTCTAATCAATGTGGAAAGCAAAACATTGGACATATCAGTTTTAAATGTCATGTTGTATTTGATGGGGAGGGTTAGGGGTGTCAAGAATTTCACAATACGATACATGATGTTGGGCATGATATCGATATGATATATTATTAATGTTCTTTTCTCATGTATCATCAACATTGGCCATCATCTTATAAATAACGTTATAAAGCAAGTTTAAACAATTACTAAGTGCTTTGTACACACAAATAAATAAATTTGTGCAAGCTTAATGGAGAAGTGAAGTTCTCACTAACTATAAACCCATTGTTTCAGAGGACAGATAGACACTAATATAACAAATATAATATAATATAAGACTGCATAACTATAAATTCCACAAACCTCATATTTTTGTCATCTGGACTTTACCAACCAAGTGCAGCCTAGTTATTTCCAACAGCTAAAAAAAATCTATAATACCAGATACAGTATAATACAATCTTAGATTAGATGTAGGCCTATTTGAGAGTGCAGATGCATGTCACATTAACGAGCGTCAACGAGCATCAGCTGACACACAACACCTCCCCTCTGCAGTGCTTTAAACTGAAAGTGACTGACTGGAGTCTGTTTCATTTCTCTCCAAAATACCTTGAATATGATGGAGGACATGATTAATAATTACTATGATAAGCTTTACATTTCATATCATACAGTAAAAACTCCTAACTTTCACCGGCAAAAAAAAAGAAATTTTTTTTTTGTATTAAAAAAACGATTAAAAAAATATTACGATACAGTATGACATCATGACAATACCTATCATCACATTTTAATACCACGATAGGCTATATCGTGACACAATATATCGTGACACTTCTAGGCGGGGAGGGTTACTCTTTTTTTTTTAATCACTTGGGGAGGGTCATTGATTTTTTTTTGTGTCAAAGGGAGGGTCATGGCATTTTAGATCAGGGCACATACATTTCCTCCATGCCCCCCCTTATGTAAATTTCGACTGGTCCCTTATACGCTTGTAACCCCAAAAAACTGTTGTGCGTCATCATGACGCATATGCACAGAGAATATTGAGGGCATAATATACACTGCTTTTTTGGACTTCCAGCCGCAATAATATCCATATAAGTTTCTCCTTCATAAAAGGATTACTGACATCATTGAACCATTTCTAAGGTGCTTGTATGTTCAGAGGGACGTGGGGGTGGGGGCTGAGGGGGCTTGAGCACCTGCCCTTTGGCCCCTGATGTCCAAAGTGCGCTTTATCAAAACAATTATATGTATATATATATATATATATATATATATATATATATATATATATATATATATATAATATAATTTCCGTCAGTCATTTTCACCTCCACCTGACACAGTGATGTCACGTTCCCTCCAACCTCTGTTATGCTTTGCAGCTGCAACCACCATGTGCAAGCACTCAGCGTTTAGATGGTGAGTTCTGAGTTTCATTTGTGTGACTGATACTCCCTCCCCCATCCATACATTTTTGCTTTTACATTTTTTTTGCAGATTAAATGCATAAATTGTTGCTTTTACACAGTTTTTTGCAGATTAAATTTATGTTTCGCCCCTGTCTGTGTCCATCCGTCCATCCGTGTGCAGCTTATGTCGGACAGCGTCAAACTTTGCATGCACACTCCCAGTAGACCAAGGAAGAACCTCCACCTCAAATCTTTCTTTCAAATCTGCTGCATGGTGGTGCTATAACTGTCCGCTTTACATTTTGGACCATAACTTTTGACCTGTAGTTCGTACAATAGAATTTCCCCCCTGGATTCCTTGGATCATGACGCAAATTTCCCATACAGGCCCCGCCAATTTCTGCCTCCGTGAGCAAATGTTAAATGTGTATACCGGTAGGTATACACATTTAACATTTGCTAGTTCACGTATAACGGCATGGCTTGACATGAAATTGAAGCTTCACATCAACATGCAATATCACAGTGAATATGTCTTTTATCAATTTCTCAAACATAGGCATAGACATTAAAAATATTAATTTGTAACGTGACCACACACGTCAGCCCTAATGTATGTTCCCTCCATCTATTATTTTTTTCCACATCCAAATTAGGCCCTATATGTTCCCTCAGCTCTATGTTCTCACATGACATTTTTTCCATCCCAAATTACGCAGTATGTTTCCTCAGTCCTATGTTCCCTCATGAAACATTTTCATCACAAATTACAGTATAATTGCTTCCAAAAGTCCAAAAGATTGTGGGTATGGTCTATTTAAAAAAGAAAAGAGGCAGAAAATCATTAGCGCATTGTCAGATTTACCCCAAATGTTAATGACACATTGAGGGGACTCTAAACGATGCAGCGCCAAAGTCATTTAACTAATGCTACTTTTTATTGCAGAAACCAAATTAGGCTTCGGGAGCCATGTGACAATGAGCGTCAAACAGGGTTTTGATATTCCATTCTGTTAGCCTGTAATTGGCTTCCATTATTAGTGGGAGGGGTGCATTTCTTACAAAAATGCCATATGTCATGAACGCAACATCCAATCAACTCCAAATTGAAATCACATGTTGAGGGGCCACTAAAGAGCGCACTTCCAACAGCACTTTCACTTCTGCATTGGGGCCGCCACAAATGTGAAAAGTTGCACCGTATGTCTATTTCCCCCCACAGCTTTCTAGTGGCTTTGTCGGCTGAAACGTATAACTTAAGACCCCTTTAACGGTCTCTGCACGGCCCTGGTCTACAATGTAGGTCAAATCTGCCGACCTCGGAACGGTCGCAACCAGGTATTCCTTAGGTAACCTCAGTAAAACTATGCCTAAACCAGTGGTGTGTTCTACCGTGTCCCGCTGTATAAACCGTATACAGTGTAGATTTTTTGGGGAAAAAGCGTATACAGTCTACTAACCATTAAATGGTTAGTAGACTGTATACGCTTTTCCCCCAAAAAATATATACGTATGTATACGCTAGCGCATTTTCAATGGATGAAATTTTCATCCATTGAAAATGCGCTAGCGTATACCCACGACCATGCGCATCTCGTGCAGGGAATGATTATTGTATACCTCCGAAAAAAAAACTAGACCACACCACTGGCCTAAACCTAATCTTATTCCTTATACATAACCTCAGTAAAACTATGCCTAAACCTAACAGTATTCCAAAATGTAACCTCAGTAAAACTATGCCTAACCCTAAACGTATTCCCAATCTTAACCTAGGTAAAACAAATACAAGAATACAAGAACCGCTGGGGGGCAAGAGGTCCGCGGGAAAAAATGGGGGCGAGTGTGTTTTGGGGCGAACGTTCCGGTTACCGTTAATTTAACTGAGAGCTACAAATGGATAAACACTGAGGATTCCTTTCTTCCAACTCCATGTTCTTGTTTCTCTCTGCATTGTTCTTTTTCTTTCTCTCCCTCCCTCAAAATAATTTCCAATAAAGGCGAAACTACAAATAGTACAAAGTAAGACCCGAGTGTTCATTTGTTTTGTTAAAGTGGAAAATGTGTATTAACACAGGATTCTGCTGTGTAGCCTGACTATAATAGATATAAATAATGCTGGAGGGCCATAAAGGCCTGGGCAACATCATCGTTAACACTGGATTCATTCAGCCAGAACAAAACAGTGTGTACTTGGCTCCTCAACGTCTACTTAGGGTCCAGTTAATCTGGGATCAATTATGAGCAAATAGAGATCGGTTAGATTTACACAAAACAGAGCAATCTGACATCTAATCTTTAGCGACAAAGTACTGATGTCAAAACGGGGAGAAACCGCATGGAATCCGATTTTCCCCTTGTTTACAGAAATCAGAGGACATGGGATGTGTTTAAACAATACATTAACAAACTTGTAATAGTTATTGTAATAATAACGTATGAAGGGAAAATTGCACATTTTACATACTGAATATATGGTGTATATATATATTGATAGTTTTATTTTTCACTAGTAAATACCGGTCCATATCTATCGGTCAGATGTGAATTAATTACACCAATAATCGGAGGAAACTTCTAGTTACAATAGTATTTGGGTTTATTCCAGAGAAGAGATCTTACAAGCGTCGGAAAAGCATGGTTCCAGATATATTCTTCTGAAGTTTAAACAGAGATACAGAGTTTTATACACAGTGTGGGTTACCGCCTTCCGTCATCACGTCAGCAGTTGTCTGTGGCCCCATCTTGCTTTGTTTCCTTGGTAACTAGGTTCACGGAGACCTCGATACTGTACACAATTCCGAGATTAACCTACTATCTTAATATTGTTGACTTATACTAGGAGCCATCAAACAAAAACAAAGTTGCAGGCACTGCCTGAGGGACCTTGGAAGTTCAACCAAATTGTCACACGAGAGGCAGGCTGGCTAGCAAATATGAACAAGCACATACAAATGAAATGTATCTTTATTAGACCTATGAATACATATTTATAGATCTATCATACACACACACACACACACACACACACACACACACACACACACACACACACACACACACACACACACACACACACACACACACACACACACACACACACACACACACACACATATATATATATATATTAATATATATATTTATAGAGAGAGAGAGAGAGAGAGAGAGAGAGAGAGAGAGAGAGAGAGAGAGAGAGAGAGAGAGAGAGAGAGAGAAGAGATGGCATTCTAATCTACTTGCTGTGTGTATTACTAAATAAACGTATATGAATCCTGGAATTACTGACATAAATGTTTTAGTTTATCTAAACTAGTTTATCTTTTGTGGTTTATCTTCTCTTTATACATTTGTTTAGTTTTTTGTATTACCTTAATATTTTACCACAAAATTAGCCTCGGAAACCCATGCTTTTTTTTTGTTACAAAAGAAAAAAAGCCTGGGGGAGCCATGCAGGAACGATGGTCTTAGGACCTTGTTATCTCCTAACCAATCAGAGTGCAGAGGGGCGTCGCTCTAAATTTGGTGACGTCAGCGTGCTCCGTGCACAGGCCGGGGGGGGAGGGGAGGGGAGGCGGGGACATAGATTGGTGAAGCAATAGGAAGCCCCGCACGAATCCGTGCGGCTGAGTTTGGATCCGCCCTTAAAGACCATCGATTGGGCTCGTTCTCTCAGTCTACCACAAAATTGACTGAAATAAACTAAACTAAAATGTTTTAGTTGTCCAAGTTGGAGGGAGTTTGGATGGAAATTGTGGGTGTGGCATATTTCTTTCAGTTCCATTTTCTATGTCTTAGGCTTTGGAATGGTTCTTGTGCTTTGGAATACTGTGGGCAGGAAAATACAGACCATATAATCCTAGATAGTAATATGTCATTTGAACCATGTCAAGTAATACTGGGGATTCCACATATATAGTGTTTTGTATTGTTGTTGATATGTGTTATTGTGCTATTTTTATGCTATGTTGATGAATTGAATAGGACCACAATGGAAACAAGTCCCCAGGACTTTTTTGTGTTATCCTTTTAACCTAAATGTCTGACAGACTGTACCTCGTGCTGTTTACATTTCTGACTAAAAGTATTTAATCAATCAAAAACCAGAGACAAATAACATGAACTGTAATATGTTCTCAGATGCAGTTATTCTACTGGCTCGTGAACAGTCAACAATCCCGGATCAGACTCAACTGCCAAGCCAATAACAGTTGATACAGTTTGTAATTTATAGCAGACACAGTTTCACAAAGATGAGATTTTGTCATTGTGTACCTTACTATATGATTACTAGATTATTAAATATAATTTAAAAGTGACGTTTCGCCTTTGTTTTACTTCCTCTTATCATCTTATACAGTATATTTCTATGTGAAAAATTCATAGTGAATTTTGTATATGTGACTTTAACACATCTTGTGTTATTTTTTTTGTTTCTGTTAAATTGAGGTTGTTTCTTGCCACCCTATAAGGTGGTTGGGGACGACAGAGGTGTGTATGCACATGTACTATGCGTGTAAGTGCGTTAAGATGTTTTCCAGATTAGGAAGCTGTAAATTGACATCTGCTGAACACTCAGCCTATGAGAGAGATGGAGAGAGAGAGAGAGAGAGAGAGAGAGAGAGAGATGCCGTATACAGTACTGTATGTTCTGTATGTATATGTAATTATAGAGGAAGGAAGTCAGAGAAAGCGAGAGAAATGTAGGAGATATTTTAACTTCAGATGTTATTGAAAAACGTTATGCTGAATTCGATAAAACAGCATTTTATACATTAAAATGTTTCCTTTCAGTTGACAGTTTTAGACTCTGATTCTGTTATTCATTACTGGCAGGAATGTAATAGTATTATTGAAGTTTTATGAATTAGAGCTTGTACAACACTTCTATACAGCATTTTAAGATGCTTGTCATTGCATCGTGTGTGTTTGTGTGTTTGTGTGTGTGTGTGTGTGTGTGTGTGTGTGTGTGTGTGTGTGTGTGTGTGTGTGTGTGTGTGCGTGTGCGTGTGCGTGTGCGTGTGCGTGCGTGCGTGCGTGCGTGCGTGCGTGCGTGCGTGCGTGCGTGTGTGTGTGTCAGATGCTTTTTCACATATGACATTGATAAGTGGTCTCCTGTTCTGCCTGTCTCTGTGTTTACATGTATTTACTTGAAACACAGTCTACATTCAATCATGGCTCATGTGTTTCTTTTTGTTTAGATTGTTGTTAGAGCACATTTGTCCCATAAATGGTTAAAGATCAGATATACAGTATTGAAGCTTGAGGAAAACCAGCCTCTTTCTCTGTCTCTCTCTCTCTGTCTTTCTTCTTCCCTCTTCATCTCCAATACTGCTCTCTCTCTCTCTCTCTCTCTCTCTCTCTCTCTCTCTCTCTCTCTCTCTCTCTCTCTCTCTCTCTCTCTCTCTCGCTTTCTCTTTCTGTGAAAGAGTTCTCTAAGGATTTATGTGCTGCGTTTTCAGAGTAAATGTACAGACTGACAACCCAAGCCTTACGTTGTGCTTTTCTCTCTCTCCATCTGGGTACCTGTCTTTCTCTCTCTTTTTCTGTCCTGGTCTCTCTATGTTACGGTCACATATAGATTATGTTGTTGTTCACCCACATATAATCAAATAAATACATACTGTACACCCATGGTCAGGGTTTGTAAAAAATGCATTTCCACTTTATGCAGGAAATGGAATAAATCACCTTGATTGGTATTTACAAAAGCTAGAGTCTGGGGGATTTCACTTGTGTTTGGGTGTGTGTTTGCATGTGTATGTGAGTGTCACTTCACATGAGTGTACGTGAGATAGAGACAGCTTGACAATAGCACTAAGAGCAGAGTGTTCCGGAGGACTCCAAGGGTTCCGCTGTAAAACTGCAGTCAGCGTTCCGCTATAGAAACTTTCTCAGACCACAAGAACAATGGACACTAACTCACAACATCTGTCCGTCTGTCTCTCCCTCTGTCCGTCTGTCAAAATTGTATTTATGAATCCCACAAGCAGTCCCAGGACTGGACGCAAAGGGGAATGCTAATTGTAAATAAACAATAGTGAGTTACTCATAAACATCTCAGGCTAAAACAGCCCCATTAAAATGTGTGTGACTCACTAAAAGCCATTCCATTAGCGCTATTTACTATTAGGGACAAATATTTGACATAAATATGAAATTCTTTGTGAATAGCCTCAGTAAGACCTGTTATAAAAATCCTGTTGCAATAAAATTTTCCTCACCTCAGTGTTATTTATACCAACAAGATACTGTATCAATGGTGGTTTCAGGAATATTGTTTCAAACATCCAAATTGAAAACAGAGCCCCATAGCCTGTTTTTTAACCTCTATCCATCCGGGGCTAGATTTGAAGAACATGAATGCTATATTTATTTTATTTTTCCAGAAATACTCTGCCACAGTCAATCCCTCAGTGCTGCATCAAATAACACACTGAACACCTAACCTTCACTATCGCTGACTGTACCAACATCAGGGTTTCAATAAGGAAATAGACTGAATGGTCATGAGATAAGCGCTGTAAGTAACCAGCTCTTCGTTTGCACATGAAATGTTTGGACCACACAGACAGATACAGACAGTAGACAGACATATTGGAGTAAATTTATCCTAATTTGCTCACTATAGGCATTTTCCATTATTTTTGGTATGTATTTGTCCCTTGTGTTTATATATTGAAATTATTTTATTGGAAATAACCCCTTGAGATGTACCATCTCGTTTTCAAGGGGGTCCACATGTTTCGTGGTTTGTCTTTTTGTTTTGTATGTGTTGCTGGGAGAGCAGTATAAGAAATGCGTCTACGTAATTTGACCATTATGTGTAGGCTGTTCCTGATCTGTTTGATGTTTAAAAAATAAAATGAAATTAATTAATACAACATTTTTTTTTGAAAAATGACATACAGACTGCACAATATGTAACTCTGCTGCACTCGTTTTACGAACTGTATACTGTAAGTCTTTGTGAGACAGACGTACCTAATTAAGTCCTTCTCCTCATTATCTTGCCTTCTTGTGAAGTTTAAGAGACGCTCATCAAAACCGAGGGCTCTCATAGCTCTGTAAATATACTTTCAATAATTTGAAGGGCCTCATCGTGATGAGGAAGTGCAGCAATGGAACTTTTTCACGGATGGGTAAACATGGGGGGGATGCGGCTGTAGCAATAAGCAATTATTCTGTTTTCATTTAGGTACTGTGTGTCAGTGTGATGTTAACTGTACAGGAGATATCCATGCTGGTACACACTGATATGAAATATGTAACACCTATGTAACACCTATAACACACCCACAATTAATGTTATTACTTTGGGTTGTATTTACTCATCTGTGGAAAATGTCCGTTGGTGGAGGAGAAGGAGAAAGACGAAGAGGAGGAGGAAGGTTGCTTTTAGTAATAATGTCAAGTTAAGTCTGCTGCTGTATTGTTTAGGAATGTGTCTCAATGAAGCCATTTTCTTGTTATGTGTATCAACAAGATACCTCAACAAAACATTAGTCTTAATGACTGATGAGTCGTAAAGATGTGAGCATGTTGTCCCAGGGCTATAAAGAGGTGACGAAGAGGACAAGGTGGTAAACGAGACATTAATGCAGCTCTCAGAGATCCATGTATGTCTATTTCAAGTTTCCAGTCTACTTTTGGTCGTTTTCTAACATTCACACATCAAATAATTTACATTGACCACACAAGTGGAGATGCTTTGGCTTTAAAAAAAAGAGAAAGAATCTAAAGGGCTCTTTGTCCGAAGCTTGAAATGTTCTCAGCCTAAAAATAACAACAACAAAAAATAACAATAACCCTATTATATTCTGCTGCCTGTGTGTCTCACTAAGCCATTCTTCACATGAAGGGTCTCTTTGGGGGATTCAATAAGGCATTAGTCAACAGTGAATGGTCTGTAAACAGGAGATGAAGGGGAGGCAGGAAGAGGCAGAAAAGGCGAGGTTGTCAATAGTCAAGGGGATGCCGAGGAGGAGGTATTGTTGTATCAGTGCTGGTTAATGGTTTACCATTAATTTAGTATTCCTTTGGTCTTGAAAAGCCTCTCTCTGTAAATCTTCCATGATCCGCAGGATAATGGGTACAGTAACTAGCGCAGCGTGTTCAAGTACCAATTATCACACGTTTGGAAGCAAAAACCAGAAGCCTCCTCAACCACAGATAATCTAAACATTACAGAGGAAACATTGTTGTGACCCTGGTCTTTCTGGATATCCCATCCAGCAGAGCTCCTGTCTGTATGGGAAACCTGCATTACGCTCCAGATGGCCAGTTAGTTAGCTACTGTTTTGACCCATATGATACACCCCTGACACACATACACACAAACAGACCGACGAATGACCCCTAACCCCAGACTGAGGGATTGAACCTGTGGGAGCATGCTGGTATTTCCTGTTTCCTCTGCTCTGCACCAATCGCATTGGCAGGAGGAGAGAAGATGATCCTAAGCATGTTATGGAAAACACCATCAAAGTTTATGTATAACACTACAGAGGCTTTAAGTAAAGATACATTTACACTGTTCGCAATGGGATGTACTGTAGGTGCACATTTTGATTGCATTTTAGTACAGTCACTGTACAGAACTAGAAAAAGTGCTCCTCAGAGCACAGGTCTCCGCCAGGTCAGGTAGGTTATTGTGGGCAAGCAATGTTCGGAAGTCAGTATCGACTTTAGACATAATGGGTACCGATTTGCGTGATATTTGAACAAAATGTGTAGGAGCAATATTGAAACAATTATTTTGCTAAAATGTGTCGCTATAATAGGCCAATGTGAAAAGGGTGGCATTTCTTCCCCAGGGGTCCGGGTCCCAACATTGGAGACTACATGGATACTATTATATGAAAAATGTGAACCTTTGTGCTACTCTTCCACTGTGTTAGATCTACATCATGTTTTGGCGTGCCTTCATTGTATTAGTGCTCCTACTAGAGGACAGGTGCGACAGGCCACAGGTTGAGGTTTTTTGGCCTTGCTTCCAAAGTGTATTTGCTTGTTTAGGCTTGCTCCCTAAATAAAACTTTACTGAGCTCCATCTAAGCAGATGTTTTCGATGCTATTTAAACGCACGACAGTCTGTCAAGTTGCAGGATCATGTGCACAACCCTGTGGCTTTCTATCCTTATAACTGCTGTTTGCACATTCTCAATCACTGGGATGAATTGACGTTTCACTTTCCCACTAACCACTAACCAAAGTCCACCAAAGATGTTAGTTGATGATGCTGATGAAATCCTGCACCAGATGTACAGTAGTCCTGTTAACAAGTTGTACCTGCTGTTTTGAATGCCGTTTCCGCAAGAATTCAACAAGCTATTCCAGCAGGACTGCAGGGCAATCCATTCAAAACGCTGGAATGTCTGCCTCTTTTGATGTGGAGTGGTGAGGCCTGGAATTAATCCCACACCATATGAACAACTATTATCTTTATTTAGGTGATTACTAAAATACTTTTCCGCCGGATTTCTTGGCTCATTCCTCATCTCATCATCTTCATAGGCCATGCCCATTTAAATCTACAAGATTGTTTTTGTTCAAATCAGTTTTTTCGCTACAAATTCTGAGCAATCAGCATCGAATATGGCACATAGAATATCTGGACTTGGCCGGAAATATCTAGTTGTTCAGATTTTCTTTTAATATTCCAATACGGAATTAAATTACATTTGACATCGCTCATAAATTAAAATTGTCTTAAGCTATTGTAATTGAACTTGAAGGTGAATGTGTTTGGATGCAATAGGTTCAAGCTTTGCTGCGGCAGTCCTGGGATAATTTGCAACTAGGGGTCGACACAAATCTATAAGGTCTATATCTCATAATTAGCCACACGTTGTACTGGTGGTACTATTATTGTTTCTATGCCAGTCATCTTGTGATAATTACAGATAAATTATTATTTGTTTTGTCTCCTGGCTAAAATAACTATGTGGTGGCAGTTTAGTTTCTATTTGGGCATTGTACATGTTGTGATTTGTGATCACTCACTGGCTCTGGTGTGTGGACTAAAATAGTTGGTCTGCACAGGAGTTAGGGCATTTCTACAAACTGTGCAAATATCACCGTCCTCCACAGCAGTGGTGTAAAGTACACGTACTGTATAAGTACAATTTTGAGGTATATTTTTTACTTTCTTCAGTATTACATTTTTTACTTCTACCCCACTACACATCTCAGAGGAAATATTGTACTTTTACTCCACTATAATCACATGAAAACTTTAGTTACTAGTTACTTTGTAGATTTGGATTATTATTACAAAACACACTAACCACTTCAGCCGTATATATATTTCAGAAATACATTTGAAAATAGCAGATCTACAAGCTCACAATGTGTTGCAATGCGACCCATTGTGAGCTTGTAGATCGGCTATTTTTAAAAGATTTTTTAGACATTTTGAACTTGTGAAATGGGACATTCTGCACAATGAGTACTTTTACTTTTGGTGCTCATATTTTGATGCCGAGACTTTTGTACTTTTACTCAAGTGCATTTTGAATACGGGACTTCTACTTCTAACAGATTATATCTACATTGCAGTATTGATACTTTTACAAGTAAAACATGAGTACTGCTCCACAAGGGAAGATAAATGTTATATTCCTTGTCTCGTATAATTCTTCCTCCTGGTCAAAGCTAACAACATTGAATACATTAATGTAGAATGGTTACCGTTTTTTCCACCTCCTTTATTTCTACTTAGGAATGTTGGGGTGGCATGCAATAACGTTGAACTTTTTGGTTCTGCTCGGAATGAACTTAGCTGGTTGGAAAAAAGCTGGTTTTAAGCCCTGCTTTTAATACTACAGTTTATTTACAAAAACAAACATGGCGGTTAAAGTTTGGTCAGGGGAAGGATTTCCTGTTTTTGCATGGCAAGGTTATGTTAAGACACAAAAAACAAAAACCACATCAGGCCCTGACTTTATGTGTAGGCATCAGTTTGTTAGAGGTTGGAGAAATAATGAAGGTTGTAATAAAACAGCTATGGTTCACATTGGGCTGGGTGGGTTCTCACCATCCAATCACCTACACATTCTTTTATTTTTGAGCCTATTTGAAGGCATCTTGTGGCAAATCACGAGATCATGTTTCACAGCTCTTATTGTTTCTTTAGGAAACAAGCGCTCAGGGCTTTTTGTGTTATCCTTTTAGCACCATTGTATAATCGTACCACTGTACTATTTGCAAAATGTTAATAAAGTATTCATCAATCAATCAATCAAAGGCAAATTGCTTTTCATTTGATCGGTTTCAAATTACCATGAAATCAGGCTGGAATAAAAAGAAAAGCAATTTGCTCAGTTCCCAACATTGTTCTTGTTCTCAGATAAGTTCATCGTCCACGTTAGATTTCTTTGGGATGATCTCGGCCAGAGCAACCCATCTAATTTGAATTTGGCACCCATGAATAAACATCCTCACAAGCCTGGTTAAGAAAAAGAGAATACCTACATTATGCAACGATAAACAGTAGGACAGTGACAGACAGTGGAATGATGTTTTTGGACATATTGCATGGTTTGCTTTCCACAAATGGTTTTCAGATGAGTTCCCGTGGTGAGAATCAAGAGGATCTGGCAATAAATATTATTTATTCCTCTGTTTTACACAATGCACGCAGACATACTACACTACGCACACACTCACACACACACATACTACAAGCATGCAAACACATGCACACACTACAGCTTTATCCTGTCCTTTCAGACACAAACGTGGACATCTCTACAGGGAGTGGTTGTCATGGTAATCTTTCATCTTCGACATGGTAGAGAGGAAAATTCATATTCACAACTCAATTTCCAGAAATAGACAATACTCATAAAAACATCTCCATCTGTTCTCCTGACATACTTTCTGTAGAAAACATGAGGAACACCTTCCTTGTTTTGAGATGGATCCTATTTTGCTAAAGGCCTAAAAGGCCCATTTATCTCCCCTCCTTGAAATGTGTTTAATATATGATATCAACTACAGTAGTTCTCACCAGTTTCACCAACATTTACGTGTAACTCTGTACAGTAACTATAGTTTAAACATCTCTATCTCCAGCCAGCCACTATAGTGTCCATACAGGAAGCCTGGTCAAATAAGACCAATAATGAATAAGTATACATTTTATCTTAAATTGTGTAATTTCTACTGAGAATGCGTGCGTGCGTGCGTGCGTGCGTGCGTGCGTGCGTGCGTGCGTGCGTGCGTGCGTGCGTGTCTGTCTGTCTGTCTCGCACCTAACTTGAGGTCTGTTGGTCTGTCTGTCTGTCTGTCTGTCTGTCTGTCTGTCTGTCTATATCAATGCCATGAATATGTCGCCATGATAGTACTGATGTCATACACTGGCCTCCAAGTGCTATGACAATGTGTACTGCACTAAGTATCCTGACAATTCTTGATTCTTGAACGGGTACTCTGACAACGGGTGCACTGGGTACCATGGGTATTGCATACACGGAGGGGCATATGTGTTCCCAAAGGGCATCGTTCCCAACGGGCATCGGCCCAGGGCAGGGGTCTTCAACAGGGGGTCCGGTTGAAGAACCCTAGAATCCCTTTTCTGAGGAGAACTTTAGCCAAAAATAACAGATTTGGCTAAAGCTCACAAGCTCACAAGCTCACAAAGCCTCGCGCTGCGAGGCGTTGTGAGCTTGTAGATCGGCTATTTTTTGGTTAAGAGGTATAGGTGTATAGAGGGAAAAAATATCAGACCAAGTAAAATAAAACAAGATATGACACAGTCATATCATACCAGGTTACTTATTTCTCTCACTAAACATGGCAACGTTTTTAGATTCCATATTCTGAGAGGACATTGAGCAACAGCGCCACTTACCATAGATTTACATACAGTGGCCGAACACTGTATTGTGGGTCGTCTTTAGAGCCCATATTCTGAGAGTACATTGAGCCCTCATTGGCTAAAGAAACAGCCAATGAGGAAAAAGTCACGCAAAAGTCACTACTAGCTGCAGTGTATCTATAGACCAGGTCTGCAACCTGGTAAAAAGTTTAATCTGAAACACAATTTTATACAATATAGAGGGGGTCCCTGCTTCATCTCTCTCTCAGCTGGGGGGCCTGAAAAACGTTGAAGACCCCTGACCTAGGGAATTATAATTGCCAGATTGTTCTACATCTATTTGACGTAAAGGACACATGATTCAACATTGTAATTTCATCACTACAGTATTATGCTCTCAACAACTGGTGCTTCAACATGAAGCCTGTTCTTTGGTTTTAGCTGTCACTGTGTTGTTGTGGAAACTTCGCCCTATATTATAACACCCATTTATCCTGCATTGACACTGACTAGATGTTGCTGACGTTTGATGGGAAATTGCCAAACAGCTGAGCCTTCAAATTCTTTTAGAACAGGGATCTGTATTCAATCATAACGCAGGTTCTGATGATCAAAGCTTTGTCTTCACTGTCAAAACATTATATTTAGCATGCTACATTGTTCACTGCCAAAAGCCCATAACTAATAAATCATCATTAGTGTCAGTGCAGTGCATTGTTTTCATTATCCTGTAATAACATTAGGACCGCAACAGTATCATCAGCAGAAAGACAGAAACTAATAAGAAGTAGACAAATGTGACAGGTACACATTTCTTCTTGGTGCAGGTGATGGCAGGAGACATCAAATTAGCACCAAATGTTCGCTGCACACAAGAAGGCTGAAATACTTCCTCTAGATTCCTTCCCCTTGGGCTATAGGAATAATCCTCTCTATCCCAATTAATTCAATGAATCTAATTAGATGCACTCTAGGAAATGTATTTGCGTATGTTGTTATTATTTTTCTTCACAATTGCTTCTAAATCATCAAACATAATCCGTTACTGTAAATCCATAAATCCATTGGTGGACCATAAACCACACTTGAATGACCTCTGCCTGTTTTCTGAATAAACACACTGGAATCCTACAGTGGCCTACACTAATGTTGTGAGAGGAGTATATCTGCCATTGCACACCAGCGGATCTGTTAATGTCATATTAGTCTCATCAGGGAGACGTTATCAGCAGCTCTGCGCTACAGGACAGCGATTGAGTAATCAGTGATTGATTAACTACCTATATGGTGATGGATTCATAGTCGCACCCAGAGGGATTTGATGTTTTTCACAGCTTTCTTGGACCATTACTTGTCACCACATGTAGCACATTTCAGGAGTATTAATTTTTTATTAATGACCCTACACTTTAAAATCCTTAATTTAAGTGTAACTGACCCTTACGGGTCACTCTCGCAGTTAAATTAACATGATTTTACTGTGTATGGGTCTCAGGCTTACATTTAACAACTTAGACTCTTTAGAAGAGTACAAACAAGTGTTAATAAACCTTGATCCAAGGGTAACCAACTATATTTACTTAACCACATGAACCCTATAGCGTGCCTATTCTGGGGCGAACATTTGGCAAACATAGCCGATCTAGAAGCTCGGCTCACATCAAGCTCACAAATTTAGTCAGTGATGGAAGCAGTACTCACATGTTTTACTTAAGTAAAAGTATCAATACCACCATGTTACTCTGGTACAAGCCATGGCTGAAGTGGTTAATGTATGTCTAACAAAGTAACTAGTAAGTAAACTTTTCAAATAAATGTAGTGAGTAAAAGTATAATATTTGCCTCTGAGATGTAGTGGAGTAAAAGTAAAAGTAAAGTACAAATACCTCAAAATTGTACTTACATTACATTACATTACATTACAGTCATTTAGCAGACGAGTACCGTACTTGAGTGCATGTACTTAGTTACTTTTCACCACTGGATTTAGTGGAGGAAAAATGAGAGGACCAGATTTATAGCCTAGCAGACCCCTGCGGTCAACAAAGTGTATAGCGTTTAAGTGGTTAAGTGAATCCCATTATGTCAAGAGTATAGCATGTTTTAATGAACCTGTGCCCCAGGGTTATTTACTTGGTTCGGGCCCCCAGATAACGTAAGTATGATAGTCTTAATGAGCCTGGGTCCTGGGGTGTGAGACTATATTCAATCAGTCCAGGTGTCAGAATGACGGGTTTGAGAATAATTAAGAACTTTGGTCTGTGGAAAGACATTACACATCCCTCTGTTGAGCAATCACTGGATTGGACAGCTTAATTTAGTTCGGATTTTCCATGCGATTCTTGTAGAGCTCTGGTTCTCCATCATTTTCACTTTCAACGCCTAAACTAAACAGGATATATACTGACCACACCCGGACATGGATGTGCGTATCGAGTTGAGTTGTTGCACCTTGTTGTGGTTTCCATTTTCTATTTATTTCCCCTTTGGAGCTTGTTCCCCTTGATTCATTACCAGTGAAGACCCACAGGCCATAAATATTCATAATTTCACAACCTTGTTGCAAGGGAGAGACCCAGCGACTAAATTGTTAGGAGTATTCAAGACCTCAGAGAGAGCAGTCTGGGATTTTTGTAATCATGAAATATCTTCTTTTTTATGTGACTTTGATAAAACACTGAACTACAAGGTGAGCCACAACCACTTAAGCCCTACAGTATATACTAAGTTGTACAACAAATAGTGAAAATAGCTGGTCTGCAATTGCAAGCTCACAACGTGTTGCATCATGATGCGTTGTGTAGCCTACTTGTAGATTGTCTATTTTCAATGAACATTTTGGAATGTTTTTGACGATTAGCCTGAGATAGGGACACCAGGGTTAATGTGGTTAACACAGTTTTCTAAAATAAAATTGTTGAATTGTGATATTATCAAACATAATATCAAACATACCAGTCTATACTGTATATCTCCCCAAAAGTAAATGCCTGTATTTCATTCATGTCTGACCAGAAGCAGGGATAAAACATATCCCCACTGGCGATAAAACTTAATGACCAGAGGGGGGATATCAAAAGCACAGACATGGATAGCCCCCCCCACCCCCCACCCCAATCCCCCATGCAAACCGAAACCTGGAGCCATCAGTCGGACTGCAAGATCCAGATGGATCCACACATTTCCCCAATATACTGTATATTATTCACAACATAACAGCATGCAGTCATTTCCCTCTGTCAGGTTCATCTACAGTAGATTCTAGCCGGCTTTCTCAGAAGTATAAGAGCCTGGCTCTTTGACCCACTTGTTCCATCCAAGCTAATCGAAACCATGTACACATGTACACCACACCACAGGAAACACACCTTTTCTTTCACTGACTGACTGGCCACATTGACAGACGAATTACAAAATGTATACCAGCAGTTTTCATTATTTCAGTCAGGAATCCTCTTATAGCATAAAGGTTAAGCCATTTATTTCAATATACTATATTAATACACTTACAGTATATTAGATATGAAAGGTTGTCTTTTTCCCAACACAGTGTTGCCAACAAAAGCAAAATAAAGGTTTGGCAGCATTTGAACTGAAATAGCTACGCAGGAACATGCAGCGCCGTTTATCATTGAACAAAATGTGGAACTTTGAAAGCCTCTGCTATTTCTGCATTGGGAAAAAGAGAAAGGATTTTTTCCCGCTCTCTAGCTGATCCAACAGATGTGTTTCAAGACAAATTACCCCTATAATTTAGTGTGTGATATTAATGTCACTGTCTTCCCACGTCACGATCTGCTGTGTGTACTGGCATAAGAAAACCTTCCAGATGCACGCATCCAGATGCACTTCCAGCTCAGAACCCTGCCCAGAGTGGAGAGACAGGAAGCCTTGCATATTGCCACTTGGTGTCAACCATCATGTTGATGTTCTGCAAATGCTCAGAACTTGGCCGCAGCAGTAGCTCAGGAGGTAGAGTAGCCGTCTGGGAATCGGAAACATGACCCTCAAATTTATAGTCAGTGGAAATAAATAAATTCTTGATTTGAGGTTAGTTACTTAGTAGATTGAGGAGATGATGCTGACTACATGGCCAATGGAATTGTGTGAATGAGAACGCACTGTCATCTGCATATTGTAGGTCACAGAGAGGATAGAGATGCTTAGGCGCTTTGGTGGTTGCCTGGTTGCCACAGTATGTAAAATAGCTCTTTGACTGGAACTGAAAAATTGACCACTTAAACCCTATACTTAGTTGACATATTCCCATGGGCCCTATACCTAGTTGATCGTATTCCCATGGGCCCTATATAGTTGATCGTATTCCCATTGGCCCTATAGATGGCGTATTCCCTAGGGCTACACAACATGTCTTAGCCGATCAACAAGCTCAGAACGTGTTTCGCCGAGTACACTCCAGAAGAGGGATGCTATTGTTCAAGTGGTTATAACCTTGTAGCCACATTTTAGAGAGGAAAGTTACAACTTATAGAAAGGTGGGGACAGCATATAGGTTTGCATTCCACATGCAGGTACATTCAGCAATCTGGATGTAATTCCCAGTTTATAATAAAAAGCATGATAAAAAAGCAGCACTCAACCTGATTCACTCAATTCAAGCTTTCAAGTTTGTGAAAGACTTTGAGTCTTTGTGAAAGACATACAGTATCAGGTTAAGATCTTGGTTCTGTTATTCACATTTTCTCAACCTGTAAAGCAGTGAAGATCATATGTATATGCTGTGCCTTATCAACAGTAGCACTTTAGGTAAGCAAAGAATTTGCCTCTGACTCAATGGAGAGAGACAAACATCTACACCAAAATAGTTGCATAATAGATGAATACAGAGATTACAGTTATTGTCCAAAAACACGCATGCGCGTGCACGCGCGCGCGCGCACACACACACACACACGCACACACACACACACACACACGCACACACACACATGCACACACACGCGCACACATTTAGAGTTTTTCAGGTGAAATGTTTATTTTAGATAGCTACAGTAGCTGTTAGCACATAGCGCCATCTGTCATATTGGTGTATATACACTGTATGAGGGTTTGACCCAGGCTGGCCAGCCTAATTAGATGTTTGTGTAAATGTCTGTCGCAGGCTGGCGGGGCCAATCACACTAATAGCAGCTAGTTAACAAATCACGATCTCTATTTGCCTTTGGCTGTGTTCATACACAGTGAGAGGTTGTGCCTCACGCGTCTTCTAAAGGACAACGTACATTTCATCACAGCGTAGGCCTATGTTGTAGGTGGGTTAGCGGCACACGTTGACACACACGCATTACGAAACATCACTTTGAGAGTGGAAATAGGTGTCATTTTAAAGGAGTTGACAAATGAAACATAATATTTGTTTCGAAGAGGTGGTGACACTTCAAGCCTACAGAATACCGAACCCCCCCCCCCCCCCCCGGTCTTTAGGATGTAGTTAAGGGATTGGATGAAGGTTTTTCCCTAACAAAAAAGCTCCAAAACCCTTTCCCTATGCAAGAGATAACGAATAAACTGATCTCCTCTGGTGAGTGGTTGGAACAAGTTGCAAGTCATCCTGCAGGGGAAAACTTCTGAATGTGAATCACATGTAAGAGAGTACATGATAGTATGAAAATAGCCTGTAGCACTGATTGTGATTTATGAAGGTGCAAATTCCCACCATTAAACAGTAACGACAGAATACCCTTTTGGAAGAAGACATCCCTCAGATCTTGTTTTGTCATGTGAGGTGAATTCCTTTTTAATGACAAATGTCTATGGCTGATAACAACTGATGAAGGTTCTTGGGAACTGTCAATGTGAACAAAACCCAAGAGCATACTTGAACAAAAATTATTGGCATGGAACATGGCATTATTGTTGCATTTTCTGGTCTGGGTTTTTAGTGTTAAGGTCCTTACACACCAGGGCGATTATTTTCATGCGAATAATACGTTTTTTTTAAAAACCTTATAAAGTCAATGCAAGCTTCCACACCAGTTTCGCGGAGCGAAAAAAGCGTCTTTTAATTATTCGGAACGAGTATATTCGCATTTTGCGTATATTCGCATATTCGCCGGTGTGTAACCGCCTTCAGACTTAGAAATATAGTGAGATCTAATAATTTCTAAACATACTGTTAGCCTCCTAAAATCAAACAACATGACTAAAAAATAAAAGTAATTAAATGTTTTAAAATGGTCTAAATCTAACCGTTGATATAGTTTTTTGATAGTTTTGATATAAACGTCTAGATCAAGGCTAAATCTAAACTATACTGTAGTATTGATCAATGGCTATTCAAATTATTTATGTCCAATATTTGGAGATCAGTTATGCAACTTACAGTTGTTTTTTAATCAATATTTATGGAATAATGGATTAAATTCAATCGTCTAGATTCGGTCTACATTATAGACCGAATCTAGCCCAGTTTATTTATGTCTATAAAAAAAAGCTGACTTCAAATATCCGACTATGGCTCACTGTGTAAGCTCTGGCCTGAAGTAATACAACATAACTAGCACATCTGCAGTGGTTGGAGGTGTTCTCTCTACTCTGCATTGACACATTTAGACCCTGGTAAGGACAAGGACACCTAGTGGTTGACTGGTTGACAATGTCAATAAAGTTATAGTTAATTGAGCCGACAGTACAGTGGATTGGACACTAGATGCACCACCATCGCTTTTGTAGTTTGGACACCATCCAAACTACAAAAGCGATGGACATCATTGCAATTACCTCTCTCCGTCGGCAGAGGGAGACAACGGACAGAAACGTATTTGTAAACAAAATGTATTTGCCACCTTTACACTAAAAACGTTATTTGAATGTTGTACAACTTCCCTAGTCTGGGAGAAGCCATGTGGAATAAAACATATCCCCCCATGCTGACAGACATTAAAAAGATCAGATGCAGATCATAAACAGTTAAAAGTCGGATTTGCTTGTCTTGTGTAAATACATCGTCGGGTGCTTAAGATGGAAACCAAGTCAAGGTCAGCCATGTGGGCATTCGTCCTGAAGAGCAATCATTCCTGGGGCCTCTCACAAAGACAGAAGAGGAAGTAGCAAGGAAATGCATGGAAGAGAGAGAGAGAGAGCATAGCATAAATGGAAAAGCATTTATTTTGCTCTGCAGCTGGAATTCACATAAGAGAGCAACAGACTTTTGCTCTGTGACCATCCATACGTTATAATATAGCTTCCTAGACTGTTTGACAAACAGACTGGCTGGCTGACTGGCTGGCTCATAGCCAAACCAACAAACCAAATGACTGACTGACTGACTGACTGACCCAGTGGACTAACCCAGTGGTTCTCAAACTTTTTCATGTCAAGGACCCCCAAATTAATGTATGTATTTGGCAACGGACCCTAATATGAAAATATTTCCCCCATACAAGATTTGTGGTGTTAAAATGTTGTAAAAATATTCCAAATGTATTACATTTTGTCAAGATATATATATATAAAAAAGATTGTAGATTGGTTCTTTTCAAATAGCCTATGTATATAGGGTTAAAGTGGTTAAAAGTGATTTTGATGATATATTAAGAAATTTAGCTGGGAACTGCCTGGAACCCCCTCAAGGACCCACACCCCACTTTGAGAACCACTGACCTAACCAACCAACCAACCGATTGAATAACTGACTCACTACCAAACCAATCAATTGAATGACTATATGTAATTTATTTCAATTTACAGTATAGAAAGATGGGAAACTATCCTCAACTCTTGGTTTACAGTCGCCATATTATGAACTTCAGCCAGGTTTTCCCAGAAGTAAACAACTCTAGGCACTGAAACAGACCCTAAAACGTATAGTAAAATCATTCCGAGCATGTCATTCTTCTGTTCTATTATGTGTCTTTGATATTTAATCGAAAGCAGTTGAGTTAGTCTCAACCAAAAGAATTCTTGTTCCATGCTTGCTTAGGCGTCCTTGTTGTGATGGCAGGGTGGTCCAGTCCTGTTTCTACAGAAAGGACATTAAACACAATCATGCAACATGAAACAGCACACTGGTAGAGATTTTACTCCCATCATGTTATTCTAGGGCTGATATTCGATTTTGTTTTTTGAAGTCGAAGCTTCTGGGCCTAAAAAACATCCGAATTCGAAGCTTCGACGACGGGGCCCGGGGGCGTATTACAATACGTTTTATTACCGTAAAAAACGTATTGCAATACGTTTTATTACAGTATAAAACGTATTGCAATACGTTTTATACAATAATAAAACGTATGACGTTGCACTTGAGGTGCAAGGTAAGGCACGCAGGCCGAAAGCTGGCGCTCAAAATAAAATAAAAAAAGGAAAATAAAAAAATATTTTTTTTTTATTATAAAAACGTCAGAATAGTCGACTTTTTTTTCATGTTCGAATCCCGTGCCATCGAACAAAGCTTTGAATATTTGAACTATTTAGGTCAGCCCTATGTTATTCATACTGATTTATTTCTAGTTCCCCATCCATGTTGAATCAGTGTTGCCTCTAGAGCAGGGGTCTTCAACATTTTATAGGCCAAGGACCCCTTAACGGAGAGATAGATGAAGCAGGGACCCCCACTACATATATTCAATGTGTTCATATTAAACTTTTTCCATTGATTTCATATTTAGCTTCATAAACTTGTTTGACAGCACAATCATCAGTGTTTTTTTGTTACTGTGCATTTTCAGACATTTAACTACTTAAACCCTCAATAGTTGCTCTGCTCTTTATTCCCTCTACTCTCTTTGCCGAAAATAGCAGATCTACAAGCTCATGACACGTCGCAGTGGCCATTTTCGGTGAATGTTCCGATTGTTCCCCCAGAATAGGGATGCTATGCTAGGGTTCAAGTGGTTAATGTAAAAAAGATTTGGCGGCCCCCCTGTAGTAACTCTGAGGACCCCCTGTTGAAGACCCATGCCCTTGACTAGAAATGTTACCTTGATAAGGACCTCAAGAGTTGTCATGGACGTGACTTACTGTTTAACCACATAAACCCCATATAGTTGACCGGAATCCTCTCAGGGCTCTATACTAGACCCCCACCTTTTTCTCCTGTACACCAAATCTCTCGATCTACAGTACAAGCTCACGTGTAGCTTTGTCACACATTGTGAGCTTGTAGATCTGCTATTAATGCAGAATATTCGCAGCAGCATATAGGTACGCTATAGGATTCATGGCTAGGAGGATTCATGTGGTTAATTCTTGCACACGGTTCTATAGAGTGTGTACGCGTTCGTGCATGTGTGTGTGTTTAAGCTTGCAGCTTACAGTACACGTCCTGCATGCTTGGCAGTCAGTTATGCCAGGACTCCGTACAACATGTTCACCACTCATTCATAAAACCTACAGACACACTTAACCCCTTTCAATGTCACTTTTAAAAAGCTTAGAAAAATAGCAGAGCTACAAGTTGAGCTTGTAGATCTCTACTTTTGTGTGACACTCTTGTACAATGAAGGAAGACATTCATTTACGAATTTTTTTTTTAGATACAAGGTTTCTGCCAGACAGCAACATTATGCAAGAGCTGACATTCATAACAGACTAACAAAAATACTAAGACATCTAGATTTGGGTACACACTACACAGTGATTTATGTGGTTCGGATTCATTCGGATCAGATTTGACTAGAGAGGGGTTGAAGGTTGGGGGTAATTTCTTAGCATTATTTTTCACACCCTGTTCCATTGTACCACGGTTATTATAGCTTAGAATGGTTCAGTAGTTTTTTATTTCTATTTAATTTTGACTCCATGTTTTCAAGTTCAGTTTTTAACAGTTTTGAAAAAAAAACGTATGTTGCTATATAATATCAGTGGTTCTCAAACCTTTTTCATGTCAAGAACCACCCAAAATGATATGTATTTGGCCACAGACCCCCATCTCAAAATAGTTTGTTCCAGGGACCCCCAGAAGCAAAGATTTGAGTTAAAAAAAATGTCTATAATGTCAATTTTGCATACATTTTCACGATTCGTTTTTTCAAAAATAGCAGATAAGAGCTTGTATATCTGCTTTTTTGGAATAGCCCAAAGAAATCTAAAATGACAGATGCGTTCCCGGATTGAATGAGTTAAATAAACCTTTTAACTTGAACATTCCTGCCTGCTCGTCTGTTTTGGGTCCTGCCCGTTACCCACTCTGACAGTTCTCAACCTTTTCTGGATCAGGGCCCATTTGAAAATCTTGAAAGCCTTTGCGGCCCACCCATCTGACCACTTAACACGGATGCATGCATTTTTCATTTGATTGATCAATCAATGAATTGTGTTCCGGCTTGGATTCAAGGGACCAACGTAGTTTAAGCTCCTATATACTGACTTTTACTTATATTTCTTCTCTACACCTGAACAATGAAACCCATACAGTCTGTGATGACATGTGCCATATTACTGTACATCCTGGACTACAGCGTAAAGACCTGGTACTCAAACACACCTGACCGGGGTGCCTGGTGGCTCCGCCAGTTTGCTCTTTTGTGAGCATGACCTCTCTCTGACCTTGGGTTTCCCGTCTCTCTACATTATCAATAGAGTAGGCTTTAAAAATCCCCCAAATAAATGAAAAAATATAATTTTAATCATAATAATGTAATCACTGGAGGAGTGGGTGATAGTGATAAACATGTTAGGTTAATAGTTTTTCAGAGACTAACCAGCTAATCCTGGTTAACTGTAGGGGTGAGAGGTGAAAAGACATTAACCTTCTCTCACACCTAATGCACTCACGCACAGGCACACACACACACACACACGCACACGCACACGCACACGCACACACACACACACACACACACACACACACACACACACACCCACACAAGTTACCGAAGCTGTTGCATTATGCTCTGCGGTTGGTCTTCCTTCTTGGCAGACTATAGTGTAATGTGTCATCCAGAGCCATAGATAGTCAGAGTTTGTCTAAATTGTATTATGGAGTCAACGGCCAAGATGTGCATGATGCAGTAACTTCATACAGACACAGACGGTGGCCCAGGCCGTGTCCTCTGCAGGCCAGCATTCAAAACAACTGTAACAGTTTTCACCATTGCCAAACCTCAAGCTCTACCACAGCCTTATTATTACAACATCAGAAGAGAAGAAACAACTACTGGATGCCATGCTACAATATTCTCCTTCTTAGCCCTCAGGTCTATGGAACATTGGCATACGAAATATCCAAATATCTTATTTTCTTCCCTTTTAGCATATTGAATCAAAACAACCGGATGGTTTTCTGCACTCTGTCTTCAGGCCCTTCATCCACACAAAAAACTAACTCTGTAGACGATGACATTTTTATAGCCCCAAATGGAGTTAGGCCACCCCACCAGTTAAGTGTGTGTGTGTGTGTGTGTGTGTGTGTGTGTGTGTGTGTGTGTGTGTGTGTGTGTGTGTGTGTGTGTGTGTGTGTGTGTGTGTGTGTGTGTGTGTGTGTGTGTGTGTGTGTGTGTGTGTGTGCCAGCAATATACACTGGTTGCCCCCTGCCTTGCCTTCTGTGTTGAAGGGCTGGGATTCTTTTGATTTCAAATGAATCCAAAATGGAAGAGGATTCTATTCAGCAGGCATAAGCCATTTATTTTCAAATATTTGTCATAGTTTCAATATGACGTCCTTCTCATGTCATGCTTGAGTTGTGAGGTGCCTCCGGTTCTCAATTGTCAAGAGTAAATTGAAGTAATTGACCCCAGCCCTGCTATGTCTGTTCATAATGTTATAGGTTTGTGCAGTCAGTTACAATAGTTGATAAAAAAAAAAAAAAAAAAGCTATGGGAACTGTTTTAGGGACACACATGTCAATACTTTAAAGCTATAGAGAAGGCCACCGTGCCTTGTGGAGGAATGTAGATTGGTAAAAGGCAGAATAAAATAAACATGTATTTAGCTGTGGACCCCCATCTGAAAATATTTTGTGCCAGGGACCCTCATACAAGATGTTTTCACATCACTCTTTTAGAACAGCTATTTTCAAATAGCCGATGCATAGGCTATAGGGTTAAAATGGTCAAACAGATTTTGATGCTATACTGTATTAACAAATTGGCTGGGGGGCCCCTGGAACCCCCTGGGAGTACCTGGAGCCTGGGATTTGTTTTTTTGAAAGATTTTAGGAAATTGCACGCTGTGTTCATGATTTGAGGCATTTTGTTGAACACGAAGCAATCCTGCAAACTTTGGAAGCCAAAGTCGTTTAATGACTATAGAGATACTGTGTACCGAATACCGATTTGCGTGATGTTTGGACAATATCTGTAGGAATACTGTCAAGAAATGTGTTTTGCAAAAATCGGCCTCCTGGTGGCCTATAACCGTGTGAACATTTTGGGGCAGAGGTTCTGCTCTGGCATTCAGGGAGTCTGTGTGCACAGTTTCGCTGCCATCATGACAAAGGTGCCAGAAATGAGCTGTTCACAGACCACACACGCACGCAGGCACGCGCAACACACACACAGACAGACGGACGGACAGGGTGCCTTTCGGCCTGGCGGAGACAATAATGAACTAAACATACTGTAGTGTGAAGTACAGTATGAAGCTTGGAACACCCACTTCCATCCCCTCAATATTTAGCTCATGTATGATTGCATTTAGAGTTATTAATGTAGGAACACTGTCTAAACAAAGCCATTCGTATGCTATGTTTGTATGACCGTTAGGTCTTCCCTGTCTAATCCATAACTTCTTATAATTATAAACAAATGGAATGCTGTCTAGGGCAGTGATGTGTTTTTTGTTATTGGTATTAAATATTTCTATGAAAGTTTCAATGGCCCTATCAGTGTGTCTTTCATGTGGTTGTGCTGTGTCTAAAGGATTATGTGTCCTGCGCGGTGAAGCTTGTTTATACAAGGAATTGTTGCAGCCAAGCAATCTGATTGGTCAAAGACGTGTTCCAGCCTACTGCTAATTCCCATGAAGCGTAACGTGCCAACTTGTGGTCTCTTGTGGAGCCAATTAGTGATCTTTGTTGTTTTCTTCTATTTTTCACTGTTCTTCTTTATCTCCGCCAGGTCAAATGCAGGGCGAAGAATCTTGCGTTCGCCCCTGTCTGTCTGTCTGTCTGTGTGTGTCTGTCCACTAGCCTGGAATCCAGACTTATTCGGTCCGTTCAGTGGAAAATAATGTAATAAATCTGTCCACAGCTAATCTCATGAATTTCTCTAGACCAATCAGCGTCATATTCTGCTTCATATCGTGTGTATGCTGACAGCAGGCCAAAAAACGTAATCCCAGAATAATTTTCAAGAATATCAGATATGCCCATATTTTGGCATAATCTGCTAAAGAATATCACGTGTATCTGCACTAATAATGTCCTTGAGGTTCTTTATTCTGATTCGATGTGATTCGATGTGATAGTTCAGTGCTACTGATTGTACTTGGAGGCATCTTGTACCAACTGCATCACCATTTCACTCATAATCACAGAGCAGAGCTGACACCCATGTATCACTGCTTGCTACAATCTGTCAGGCTGCAGTTGTGATGCTGCTCCGACACTTTAACTGCCAGCTCAACATCATTAAAGAGGATTGTGGGAACTCTTACTTACCGTTGGTCTGGCTGATCCCACCACGTCTGTCCCGACCGGCACCTGCTTAGAACACCGGGCTGGAGTCAGTTACGGACAAGGAGTATGGGGAGGCCTGTTGCTACAAGGTAAGTCCACAGAACCACAAAAAGCAGCACTTAATGAGGCTTTAGAATATCCTGCTTGCGTAGGTCTTGTCCAGTCAAGAATATATACAATAAATGCAATTTAAAAAGAAATTGAACTCCAACTGGTCCAAATGTAAGTCCAGAACAGAACAAAACAGAACAATCCAGGAACAAGGTGGGCAGGTTCCAAAATAGCGCTTTGAACAAACAACCTCTCTGTAGTTCCAGTCCTGTGGCTTTTTAATCCAGTTCAGTCCTCTCTAATCGGGTCTAGTCATGTCCAATACTGCCTAATGATCCGCTTCTAAAGAGGCTCTATGGGTTTCTATGGTATCAGGATCCAAACCCAGTTCTGTTCATCTGCTGTAAACGGTACCGTGTCCCCTCGATTGGTTGGTTTAGAGACAGCAACAGCAATTGACCCATAGTCCCAGATCACAGATATGTCTCCACTGTTTCTCACACACACACACTGTTGTGCCACTGCACACAGAGGTGCATGTGCACATGCACACCTGCACACAAAAATGCACACAGTGATTGATATTCAACTAAACTATTAGTGCAGGAGTCTTATCAGGCTGTGATTCCAACCAAGAGAAAGATGCTTGGACGGAATTAAACATCAAGTCAGCTTGCCTTGCACTCAAACACTCAAATACAATGAATTCACTCATGAACACTCCCCTCACACACACGTGTGCACACGCACACAAACACACACACACGCACACACGCACACACACACACACACACGCACACACACACACACACACACGCACACACACGCACGCACACGCACGCACGCACAGACACACAGACAGAGCTTAAACAACCATGCACTTAAACACTTAACACACACACAAACTCACACTTAGAGACACACTGCTATAAAGATGCACACGTATATGTAGATGTCACTTTACTCAAGGGACCAGAGCCACGTTTCTATAAGCACCAATCTGATAGGAGATCTACCGTGGTGCAGGTTGTCTCATTACAATGGACTGTACAATGGACACATCCCAGTGAACAAGAGGTTCCAATGCAGTTCCGACTCCATAAGGAAAGAGCACTCTCAGTGTTCCTCACACCATAGAATATTCCCAATCAGTCCGTAAGTAGGATTAAATGCAGACATAAAGAGAGATATGGCTGAGGAATGAGTGGCTTAGACACTTCCTCTCACATTCCCTCTCTTTCTCTCTCTCTCTATCTCTCTGTGTCGAAGTGTTGACGGTGTTACGACAGGTTGCTGTAAGTCCTGGGAACACACACACACACACACACGTGCATGCACACACAGGCACACGCTGCACTCACTCCAACCTGCACCTGTATGCTGCTGGGTATTTCCAGTGCAATGTAACAAAATAAACAGGTTTCTCTGTGATTATAGCGGCCTGCATCAATCAAAGATGTGAATTTCACCTCTCTTATACTTGGAAAAAAAGAGAGTGACAGACAGACAGACAGACAGACAGACAGACAGACAGACAGACAGACAGACAGACAGACAGACAGACAGACAGACAGACAAATAGAGAGATAGATAGATAAACAGAGAGAGCAGAAAGAGAAAAATAGCAAAGCTGCTTCTCCACTGAAGGAAGCTCCTCTAAGTGTCCCGGTGAGGACACTCCTGCAAAGTTACACACAGACGCTCTGTTCCAAAACGCACAGATCCATAACTAGAAGCAGGATCACAGAATCACCAGGGGCCAGTCAGTCCCACGTCCTGTCAGCAGAAAACTAACTCCTGATGATGGGTCCATACGCTGTAAGCAGAAACAGAAGCTTCAGCCGCAGAGGACAGAGTGTCCACTAAAGAGACCCCTCTGCATGTGGCTCAGGGCTGGTCTCCTCCAGGGGGCTGAAGCAGGGGATTCTGTTGCATGTTTTTTTATTCCATAAACTTAAAGTTAAACATTTCCTAGCCCCAGCGGTCCAACTGTGTGATCTCTGTGCTGCAGACAGCACGAGCGGCAATTAGGCATCCTTTGGGTTGTGCAGAATTCTCAAAAATGAAAACAATATAATAAGAATAGTTTCCGATGTGGTTTTCCACTGTGGCACCAGCACTATGCAGCTTTGTGTTCTCCTCTAATAACAGGAGAATATATGTTGTCCCTCTTCAGTCTCCATGGCAAATAAGGCTTCTGTTGTCCTTTTACTAATAGCAGTATTAGAGAAAATTAAGAAATGTCACTTTTGAAGCATCTCTCATCGGAAGGAGTGAATCTTGAAATACTTCAAATTGCTCAATGTGTGTAGTGCATAGTTGTAGAAATAATAAAAGGAATTTTCTACAGTAGTTACACTAGTAATATTTTGCCATATATCCTTCCAGCTACAGTATGTCCTTTGGTTGAGAAGCAGAAATACTATGAGTAGTGGTAGTGTTGCGCAGTAGCAGGAGTGGTGATAGAAAGAAGCTCTGCTGTCTTGTGATGCTGTTGCCTCGACGCTCAGAGCCTGACTGCTGAGTGAGAGAAAGATGGACAGATAGAGGAGGAGAGGGAGGGAGGGGAGAAGGATTGAATGGCCTCATCACTCTCCCTCCTCTTTACTCAGTCCCTCCTTCCTTTCCTTTCCTCTCTTCCTGCCATTCTCAATCTCTGTCTTCTCTCTGTAAATACAACTACACAGACTCACACACAAGCACAAGCACGCACACATGCATGCACGCATGCACACACATAAACATTTTGTGAATGGCCACACACATGCACGGCCGCACAAGCACGCACGCAGGCACACACACAAATAAACAGCATGTGAATGGCCATGCGCACGCACGCACACGCACGCACACGCACGCACACGCACATGCACATGCACACGTACACACACGCACACGCACACACACACACACATACACACACACACAAATGCCCTTGATTACGTCCCAGCTGATTGGGTGCTGATCACTGCCCCTGCCTGGCAGAATCCCAGAACTCCATTAATCTGGCCGGTCAGATCTTGTGTCACTCGGTTCAATTAAATGCATTTGACTCACACAATCACTCCCCATAGGGGTGCACTTTTCTTTGATTGGCTTTCACCTGCCCTGTGTCTGCTCAGTAATGTGCTTACTTTTAAACAACCAATGAAAAGGTCAATAAATGTGGTGGCTGAATCCTAATGTGGTTCTAATAACCATCAATGTTGCCTTGGGGAGTTCTGCTCCACACAGTAGAATCAGCAGTCTTAATTTAACTCTTTACCAATATCACCACTGTGATGATACACGAGGATTCTGTGTTTGTCAAGGACATTGATGATCCACACTGACCGGAGGCCTGGTGTGAAGACAACAGACCTGAACAAATACGTATACTGGGTTCCCGGAGACTATTTTTTGCATGTGTGTGTGTAAGGTTATAAGGAGGGTCGATCAACGTAAGGAAAGAGGAAGGGTGTGGTGGCTAAAAAGAGAATAATGTAGACAAGTGAAGTGTTTGCTGAGCTGTGTAAGACCATGCTTAACTGACAGAATAAACACAGTATGAGAGACAGACAGAGATGGAGACAGGAACATGCCACTACCCGCGCACTGTCTGCCACTGTCTACACATGCACACTTGTGGAAGAAGTGTGGGGATGCTTTTAGCACTTTTCCAACCTCTCTTATCACCACTTTCAGACCACGTCAGTCGGGCCCTATTCCTGTTGTCAGCCCAGTGGGTTTGTGCAATTGTTGGACTGGTCTGTGTTTGTACTTACTGTATATGAATTGATATATTCATTGTTAATAGACTACTAATAGACTACAGTATATATTCATTCATATATTCACTGTTGATAGACTGTAGATACTGTACAGTATATTAATCCAGATACTGTTGAAGGCCAGTTTACACTTTATACATTCACTGTTGATAGTCTGTGTATATCCATTCATATACTTGCTGATGTATTCATTCGTATATTCACTGACATACTGTATACGCCACACATATGTTAACTCATTCATTCAGAAACCCTGTCTAGTTTCAAAATGCATAACTTTTTTTTAAATTCAAATTTATCTTGGTTTGGTTCTTGACTTTTTTGCACCTCTCCTGTGTTTCACTCTTACTGCTGCTATGACACCTGAATTCTCCCCAGATCTTGTCTAGTCTGAGGGCACTGGACCTGTTAAAGGAACCCCAGTCAATCTGTCCTCAAGGTCATTTAGTTCTGGCATGACCCAACTTCTGCTGTAACTATAACACACAGGTGCTATGGAGCTTTGACTGTAACATATTAAACACATGCTTAAGTCCCAGGTGTCCAACTGCACCCACAGAGAACCATCAGGATGACCCTTAGTCTGAATTCTGGGGAAATGGTTATGGTTCTCCGGTGTTGTTGAACACACAACATAGCTATAGCTTGTAGAAGGTATAGCTTGTTAAAGCAGTGTTTGTGCAGGTGTCAGATTTAAACATTCTTGTTCTCTGCAGCTCATCTATCTCTATCAACTATTATTGAGTAAGGCTTTACATGGACTTTATGTTGCCATCTAGTGTATAAAGTTTGAAGCACATGCTCAGCACCACTAGACTTGAACATGTGCAGGATGAACACTCACTTACATACAACATTACGCGTGTTAAGTGTGAGTTAAGTGTGTGTTGAGTCTGTGCGCATTTGAGGGTCCATATCTGCTAGTCATCTGCAAGTTTTCACTTTCCTAATGTCAACACCTGCTACTCCACCCAACTACTTTGGCCCTTCCACACACTTAAATAAACACGCACGCACGCACACACCACGGGGCCTAGCTAAAGTTGTTAATTGCCCATGGCAGATGGGGTTAGTTTAGGCCGCCAGGGTGTGTGTGTGTGTGTGTGTGTGTGTGTGTGTGTGTGTGTGTGTGTGTGTGTGTGTGTGTGTGTGTGTGTGTGTGTGTGTGTGTGTGTGTGTGTGTGTGTGTGTGTGTGTGTGTGCGTGCGTGCGTGCGTGCGTGCGTGCAATGCCACGTGTGTGCATATCGGGTGAGGTAAGGTTTCTGGTTCCCACTTCAAACAAACACAGTCAGTCAGTCTGAGTGTGAACAGTGTGCCTATAGAGGGAGAGAGGGTGATAAAGGAGTGAGAAGTGGAGTGAACAGAGGAATAAAGGGAGGACAAAGAGGTGAAAGGTGCAGGTATACTGTAGGACAGGAGATGGAGGTGGAGGGACCACAAACACAGGTGTATTTCAACCTCCACATTAACAGGACATTCTGTCTCACTGCCCTCGACTGATATGTTTCTCTGTCAGTGGATCAGATTGAGTGATGAAAACATGATGTTCATTCTAGAGTTCACTTAATATACTGTGGATACCCAAAAAGATGGAGGGTCCCTATACTGGCCATGTCATAATAGTCGTACATTACATCCAGCAAAAATATTTTTGACTAACATTCAAGAAAATAGCAGATCGACAAGCTCACAATGCATCGTGTTGCAACACGTTGTGAGCTTGTAGATCAGCTATTTGTTGCCATTTGACTCACAACAAAGTGTACAGGGTTTAAGTGTTTAACAGGAAATCATGCCTGCAAAGCAAATACTGTAGTTTACTATTCCCTTTCAATTAGGCTTATTTGCTTTGTGCAACATGCTAAAAAACACTGGCTCAATCACATTGCACTAATTTAGGAACATATCAAAGCTCTAACTGGCTTTAATCTGAGCACACGAACCCCCAAAAACACACACACACACACAGATTGTGCAGAGTTCGTTGAACGGATTGTTAATACAAAAATAATAAATATAACATCTAGGTAACTTAATACATTTATTTTTCTGTCATTTAGCAGATTGCAATCAATTGTGTTTTGAAAACCGCAGCTATACGCAAAATGTTTTTCTTTTTTGTGTTTATCTTAGAGGGGAAAATTATCCTTGAAACAAAATTCTAACAACATTCTACAGTCTTGCGGCATGAGGTCTAACTTGGTGAACACAAACACATCCGTGCAAAAGTTAAAGCAGAGAGCCAAATCTGCGATGATGTCATGAAGATATTTAAAACAAAACAAAAAAACAGCTTGTGCTGCTCAGTGAATAGGAGACAGACTTTGTGGGCACAGGAACAGTGCCGTACAGAGACATGGAGGCATGTTCTGGTTTAGAACTGTTAGAGCCCTAATGAATTACAGCTCGTTAGACTGCAATAACAATTCATAGCCATCATATTTATTGCCAGAGATTATTTTCAAGACATTTAGAACAGCTGGTAATGAAGATGTAGCAATAAAACCTTTTTTCCCCATACGGCTGACTGATCCGGCTGCTGATCTTGTTAAAATCTTGAATTAAGCACGTTTGTTTTTGGGCTGGTGTGTGGCACACACACACACACTCACACACACACACACAGAGAGGTCTCTCCACAGTATTTCTAATTATAGTAATCATAACCAATAATCACCACCACATTCCACTTTCCCCCTTTCCGGCTTGTCAATAATCGGAAACATATTTAACGCTCTAGTCCCGTGCCAGTTGTTGATCAAAGAACGCCAGTATAAAGGCTGGATCAATGCAATGTAAACACTTTAACTCAGTCCAGGTTCAGACATGATGACAATATGTTTTGACATTAGATTCACACGGGAATTAACACCATAGCATTAATTGGATGGGTTTGCCATCTTTTTTTATTACACAGAGTATAGAAAAAACTATTGACAAACATCTTTTCTGGTTTTGCCCCCAGTTCAATCAGCACCTCAGTTACCGCAAAATTATTATTTCTATAAAGTAACCTCACGGCCCATATTCCAATCTAGACAATGTAAATTATTGTAGGACATTCTGTATGTTAAATGGTGATAGGACTGATAATATAGACTATGATTTGATGTGGGGAAATCCATTCTATTTATTTGCTGACCATTGAACAACTGATGAACATTGAAGAATTTGATGAGCCACAGGTCAGTATTGTGAAGTTAGAAGTATGTCCAACAGCTTTTGTTGGCTGTATATTTCTCCACACAAAACAATAGCTCAGACTGACTTCATTTACTTCCCTGCAGTGCCCCCTAACGGTTTAATAGGAGATATTCAGGATTCTAGAAGGTCTTTTCATTTATATATTACGCCCCCCCCCAACCCCCCAATGTGGAGAAGAGTGAAACATTTCAGGAAAGTCCCAAGGTTATGCCTCTAATCTATATGAATAAGGACTGCTTGCATCTCACCCTGAATAGAATTGCAGTTCCATCTGTTGAATGTACTGTACATGTAATAAATTGTAAATGTAAAGTGTAAGTTTAATAATTGGCCCAAGATAGAAGATATAATTCCAGTCAACTCCATAAACTAGATGTGGATGAAATATTGGTCAGCCTACAGTAAAAACATGGAAGCAGTCACATAATGATTTATTCAGACTTTCAACTTGCAGCCGATTGTCAGACAAAAAATAAAAATGACCAGTTGCCATAGAAATACTAACTTACCATATTAAACTAAAAGTCTAACATGGGTTTTACTACTGAATTCCAGCCTTAGATTATGATAAATGAAGAAAGAAAAGAGCCCCTGTAAAACCATTTCCGAACACAGCAGTATCTAAAAGATTAAGTGGCATGGAGCCTAAAGAATAACAGGCAGCACTTAAAGATCAACACGAAAACTGATTTATTAGCAATATAGAGAATCCAAAAGTCCCAATATAGAGAATCCAAAAGTCCCACACAGACTAAAATAGTTTCTTACATTTGAAAATATAAAAATACACTTTTTATACAAAAAAAACAGCTAAACATACGCCCTTGTTCTGAGAGACAATTTGACGTTCACAAATGTACTGCAGGAATAACATATCAAATTTCTTTTAGGGTGGACGTTCCCTTTAAATTAATTTATTCTGTCGCTGTGCAAATGCAGCTTCTGAGAAATCAAACTATCCACAATTATTACAATGAGCTTCCGAAAAAGTAAGGCCTCGATTGCAAACCCTGGTTTGGGTTATTAGCTGAGCTGTGCAAATTGTGTGCTTAACTAACTGTAATAAGGTTGTCTGTTTGTGTATATGCATGTCAGCCCGTCTGCAACTGTATCAGAGGGTGCTAGAAATACAGCTCAACTATACACACGTCTAGGTTGCCTTTTATGTAGTATGTAATACACACAGTCCTGTCCACCTACAACTTCCTGTGTGCTGAATGTTTTGGATAATCCCTGTAGTGAGATGTTTGCAGGTATTTGTTTCTTTAACCACCCTATACACTTAGTTGACCGGTGTCCCCCAGGCTCTCTACTTGTTCTTCTCTGTTTCCCCCGAAAATAGCCAATCTACCAGCTCACAAAATGATGCATTGCGACGCATTGTGAGCTTGTAGATCTGCAATTTTCGGCAATCGTTCACCCCAGAATAGGCACACTAGGGTTCATATGGTTAAATCTGTCTAATAGTCATTAAACAACTGAAGATGTATTGGAGATGCAGTAGCTGCTCTGAATAACCGGACTGAATCATGCCACACATGATTTATGATTTATGTTCTTTCACATTGTTCTGGGAGAGAGAACATCTTATGGCTATATGATATGTTATTATAATCCCCTTATTGACCTTTCTCTTTCTCTGTGTGAATCTGAATGGGTCTTACTTATGGTCCTATCGATCACCAGCTTTCTTATTGCATAGTGAGTCTATATACTGATGTATGTTCACTTCAGTATATATAACTCTCTGCGTGTGTGTGTGTGTGTGTGTGTGTGTGTGTGTGTGTGTGTGTGTGTGTGTGTGTGTGTGTGTGTGTGTGTGTGTGTGTGTGTGTGAGTGAGAATCATTCCTCGTCTTCCACTACCACATACTGACTTCTGCGTCTATACAGACAGTAGTGCTGAATCATGAACAGTATGTCAAACATCACAGAGAAAAGACCCAGGCCAAACTTGGTTGGATCGCCAAATATCAAATCCCACTCGTCTGGTAAAAAAAAAGTGACAGACAGAGAGAGAGAATTAATGTCCAGCTCACACACACAGTTGTTTTAGTCATGTTAGTCAGATACTGGATGTTATGTGCTTTATCGCCAAATCAGGGGTGAATGAAGAGCAATGAATAAAACAAACAACTGTAAGCGTCTCCCAAAACATTGTCGGGGAAACTTTGCTGGCCAGTATCACTAAAATCACATTCATCTGGATATTTAATCAAATGATGAACTTGAACTTGAAATAACTCTTGCAAAATATGTTTTGATACTTGACTAAATCTAAATCATATCTAGGTGATAAAATATAATCTAAATCATATCTAGGTGATAAAATATAGCAAAGCCGCTGTTTACTTACTGTTGTTGTACGACTGCAGGACCATCTGCAGAATACTGAATGATCCACCAGTGAAATCCAGCAACACGTTGCCAATACTCCAACCTTCAGTACTCTGTCTCTTGTAGTTCATGTAGGCCTAGGGGGCGCACGCGCACACACACACACACACACACACACACACACACACACACACACACACACACACACACACACACACACACACACACACACACACACACACACACACACACACACACACACACACACACACACACACACACACACACACACACACACACACACACACACACACACACACTTTAGATAGACAATAAAGTACCTATGACAAACAAAGACGCAACAACAATGGTATCATCCTTGAGTCTGAATACATTTCTTGGGTGTTGCTTACCTGTGGCATGTACTTGATCAGAGTGATGGCTAGTTTGATGTAAGAGAAATAGTAGAGGTAATCCAACCAGGTAATCTTACGGGCTATTGCCACAAAAAGGCTAGTACATGCAAATGCCCAGGCAACCGCCAGCAAGATCAGGGCTACCCTGGACACCTTCTGATCACCTCTCTGGAAAACAGAAGATAAGAGGGTTACATACTGTACACACACACACACACACACACACACACACACAAACAGTCACACAAACACTATACAATGTTCAATATATAACCGTGCTAGTTAATGCTGATGCCGTTATGTTGAGACAAAAACACATTCTTTCTCACACCAACAAATGCACATTCCAATCTCGTATACAATCATGTGTCAGATATACCATAAATAAACACATCCCACTCATTCAAGAAATACATTTCTAGGACATTTACAGGTCCTTTTACTGTATGCAAAGTAACCACTTTTATGCTGTATATATGTTCATATTAATAATACTGCATTGTAATGTGCTTTTAGACCGTTTAGAATAGAGCAGTAAAATTATGAGTTGAAATGAGACCATTATCTCAGACCAGTAAAAGAAAAGCCCTTTTAACTGTTCCCGTTTCTACTCTATTACAAAATATCCAATCAGTGCCAAGATTCCCAAGTCTTGTGAACGGTTACCGCAGGCATTGCGGGTCAGCAAAATTCTGCCAACTTCTGCAAATTTGAGTGATGAAATGCAGTGGTGTAATTTAACTAATTACATTTACTCAAGTACTGTACTGTCCAATTTTCTGTACGTTTACTTCTACTCCACTACATCTCGGAGGCAAATATTGTACTTTTACTCCACTACAATTATTTGAAAACTTTAGTTACTTTGTAGATTTTGATTATTATTACAAAACATACATTAACAACTTCAGCCCTATATACATTTTGGCCATTTGAAAATAGCCGATCTACAAGCTCACAATGCGTCGCATGAGCTTGTAGATCTGCTATTTTCAAAAGATTTTTAAATACAGTATTTGAAAACTTTCAATTCTGCATGAGTACTTTCTACTTGGCATTTTAAGTACATTTTGTTACCAATACTTTTGTACTTTTACTCAAGTAAATACAGAATTTCTGACTTTTACTTGTAAGGGCGCGCTCCCACCAAGAGTTGGCTGGCCGCTGTTTGCAGAATCTGCCAATGCATTGTCAATGCAAATGCGTTGATTCACGCAAGAGCAGATTTTTCCGCTAGTCGCGCAGACCTTGCGTTTATCTGCTCTCCGCGACTAAGCATAAAAGTGCTGGAGGCAGGCGCTGATTTTCTCCCTCTGTCCAATCGGGTGAGTGGAAGGCGGACCGTCTCAAGACTCAGGAAGCAACATGGTGCTCAAGGCAGCAGGCAGTGGGTCCTGAAAGTGAGTGACAGGCGCGACACTCCCGTTTTTTAGAATCCGCTGGCTGCAAAAAACTGTGGCCGCGCACAACCTGCGTTTAACAGCGGCCAGCCAACTCTTGGTGGGAGCGCGCCCTAACAGAGTATTTCTACATTGCAGTATTGATACTTTTACTTAAGTAAGAAATGTGAGTGCTTTTTCCACCACTGATGAAATGTCATCCATGACAACCCTAACTGACAAACAGATATTATGTCCCTCTTCCCGGAGCACACAGACCGAGTTAGCAAAATAAAATGCAATCGATTGTGCTGCCGGCCATGTCTTACTGTAGAAATGTAAGTAACTAAAATAGTAAAATTGGTCATATTTTCTTTTGACGAGCAATACATATTTTTTACAACTCTTAGATGGGTGGAAATTGTTTTGGGGATTACAGCAGAATGGTCCGCACACCAAATAGCTCCCATTGACAGGATTTGATTTAATGCCACGACGTGACAACAATTCAAGCAACAAGCTTTACCTCAGACTTCTGGTATAGACAAAAAAGAGTTTGCGGGAGTATGCATTTTTTAGTAAAAGTTTTATCTAAGGGGATTTACTCCCAGCACCACAAAAACAATTCTGAGCGTGCATGTTGATCTCCCCTTATAGACAGAAAGTCACCATCTTAAATACACATAGTCCCTATTACAGATTCACATAAAAACGTCTGTTGCACGAGGCCATGAACCAAATTGTAGCAAACAAACGCATTTTGTATTCACATTTTACACATGGTGTACCTTATATACATGGCTTTTCTGTGTAGAAAATATGTGTACATTATGTGAAATTAAATGCATTGTTTCATACAATTCGATTTGACTGATGGCAATATCACATGGTTTTATAATGGGACAATAGGTACTTAACCACTTAAACCTACGGTATATACTTTGTTTTACATCAAATAGCAATCTAATGTTTACCTATTTCTGCAGAAAGTTCGTCTATTTTTGCCAAATGTTTGTCTATTTTTGCCTATTACGCCCAGAATGCTAGGGTTCATGTGGTTAAGATGGAGACTTTCTGTCTATACCAGAAGTCTGAGGAAGAGCTTGGAGCTCAAAACGTCACGTCATTGCATTAAATAAAATCCTCTTAAGCTATTTGGTGTGTGGATCTTTCTGTTCTAATCTCTGCATTTCTGGATCCAGCACCCATTTATTGGAGATAAAAAAAACTGCAAGCTTGCTACCCAAGTGGCTGAGGTTTCAGAAAGCAAGGAAAAAAGTTACTAGTATACAGGCTACTTATTTATTTAAAAAAAAACATCAAAATATTTTCCAGGGTGCGTGGGACCCCTGTGTATGTAACTACCTCATATACAGCAGCCTGACAGACATAGACCAAGCAGAGCAGAACCGCGTGGAGACTGAAGAAAACATCATTGGCATCTACAGGGCTGACTCCATTGGGGTTCTTGTCCAAAAATAGCTCCTACCGCACAAATAGACAGAGACAAGGGCACACATGCTGTTAGATTGATACAGATGAAGTTGCTGGTGATCTAAGTTATCTATTTGTTTTGAAGCTATTAACAAATTTTCAATTAAAACATAGATTTTTATTGTTAGGCTGTGGCCCCTGAACTGGTAGCCTGGTAAACCCTCCCTCCAGAAATCTCATTTCCATTTGATTCCTGAAATAAAATACAAATGAGATTTCTGGAGGGAGGGTTTACCAGGCTACTGAACTGGTACTGGCACCCATTTTCTAAAAACTCAGAATCCGGGAGTTTTTGAGGTCACTCATCCTTATTGGCTAACTGCCGGCTAAACATCCACCTACTGCAGATCCTTACCCTGATTATAACTACAACAGAATCAAGCCTAAATTAAACCATCTGTAATGTAAAGACCTAAACACAACCATTTCAACTTTATACCAGAATTTAGGTGGCCTCTTCTAGCCTGGCTGTTTGCTAAATGTATCCTGGGTAGGTGGTGGGTGGGTGCACTGGTTGGTTGGAGGGAGGGGGGGGTGGATGGATGGATGGATGGATAAAACTTTATTGATCCCACAGTCTGAAAATACCAGATACTGACGGTTCAGGAGCCACTACCTTAATGTTAATAAATCATGTAACCTTAACATAATTCAGGAAACACTGTGTTAATGATGCTGACCTTGATGACACTAACACATGGTATCTTTATATTATAGAATTACCTTGATGTAAGGCACCCAGAAAAGCCCTACATTGAAGACACTATAGCAAATGAAGCCAGTCAAGTTCAAAGCCAAGAAGTCAAAGTTCAGACCTACAACACTGTCATACAGTAGCACACACACACACACACACACACACACACACACACACACACACACACACACACACACACACACACACACACACACACACACACACACACACACACACACACACACACACACACACACACACACACACACAAACAAGAATTAAGAATCTACTGGACTTCACACTTGTAGCCATTCTGATAATTACTTGATGTTTGTACCAGCCTGATCTCGAAGAATTTAGTATACATTGCACGGATCCAGTGCACGTCATTCCGTGCATAGTCTCCTAGAAACCCCGAAAATTCATGCATATGTACGGCGAGTCCCACGGTGGGCGTAACCAGTTGCAACCCGGAAAAACCCGGAAGCAGAGCAGACCCCACAACAAAATTTACGATTATGTGCCTATCGGTACGTAACTCAAACGGCGCCGAGTAGGCTCAAGGGAACGTCGCAACGTTCGGGACGGCAACTCGCTCGCTTTAGCTCACTCGGTGGTCCCTTACGTGGCGACTAGTGATGTGCGGGTCAGGTTTTTTCATGACCCGCCCCGCCCCAACCCGCGACGGAACGCGACCCGCCTCAACCCGCCCCGCGAACCCATATATAAATCTATGGCTCAACCCGCCCCGCGACCCGCGGTGGGAATATATATATATATTATATAGCGCTCTTTTAAGTACCCAAAGTCCCTTTAAATGTCTACAGTAGCACAACATTGTCATGGGCTGAATAAACAAGCATGTTGGTCAAAATAGGGTTTTTTTTTTTTTTTTTCGTGGAGAGCGGCTGACCCGCTCACCCTCAGCCCGCATAATTTTCTCTGAAATCCTGACTCGACCTACCCGCGCCGCGGGTTGACCCGCGGGTCCCGCGGGTTACGGGTCGACCCGCTCATCACTAGTGGCGACAGTTCCCTTGAGACTGCGCGCCTCTGAAATGGTTTAGTCACAATGGGGGAGATGCGAGGCGGCTATGCACGGATTTTCGGGTTTTCCAGTTGTCTATGCACGGAATTTGAAAAACGTTCAATGACAACGTTTCCTCTGGCGATCGGGTTGCTTTGTACAGAAGATAGTGTATATGTCTATGTCCATCATACTGTAGGTAAGCTACCTTTTCCTTTTCCAGTTTTCCCAAGCTTGTGGATAGAAGGAGATCGACCAAGCAACAAAGTAGATCCATCCAATCACTTGATTGAGTATTGACAGAAGGTTGCTATGGATAACCAGGAAACGGATCCTTGTGGTCAGAGTGAGACTGTAAAAGAAAAAAGAGGATCATCAGACTGGGTGGATTGTTGTTCCGGTGTCATGTCTGCCCAAATGGGTCTGTCACTACAGTATGCTAGTTAATCCATTAAGACCGGGGAAGCCTCCGTGTCATTTCAAGATTTCTTTGGCTATTCAAAAATAGCAGATATACAAGCTCATAGAGCGGCACCGAGTGCCGCGCTATGAGCTTGTAGATCTGCTATTTCTGAGAAATCGTGAATAATTCGTGCAAATCTTTGAAAAAATAATAATATATATATGCAAAAGAAAAACATTAACTCCAATATTTGCTTCTTCTGGGGGTCCCTGGAACAACATATTTTGAGATGGGGTCCGTGGCCAAATACATATAGGCTAATCTTGGGTGGTCCTCGACATGTAAAAGTGGGAGCACCACTGATATAGCCACCAAACAACAAAAATGATATGTATTTGGCCACAGACCCCCCATCTCAAAACATTTAGTTCCAGGGACCCTAAAATAATGGTTAAAGTGGTTAAAATCTAAATGACAGATGCTTTCCCGGTCTTTTAGTCCCTGGACCAATATCATCTTCACAATTATTTTAACTTGTTTAATAAAAGGTTCTGATGAATGGATGGATGGAGGGATGAATACATAGCTAAGAACAGTGGTTCCCAAACTTTTTAGCTCAAAGACCCAAAAGAGAAACTAGACATTTGCCCGGGACCCAAACTAGTGAAAATAGCAGATCTACAAGCTCACAATGCAATTGATTTATTTATGGAAATTATTTAATTTATTTAATACTTTTGAAAAATGTTGGAATAGGTTTTAATTGGTGAAAGGTTGTGACTTTTTTTTGTTAAATTTTTTTTAAATCTTTTGAAATCTTGTATTTGTTTTAATGTAGGAAACAGAAATAGGGGATATTTACTCGCGACCAATAAACATGGGTCCCTCCCGACCCACTAGGAAACAGCTTGGCTTAGATGAATTAGACACTGTATACAGAGATGAACAGATGAAAAGTGATAAAGATCCATGGCATTCTATCCATCCAATAGAATAGACCCTTTTCACATTTCCACGCTCTGTAGTAATGAGCAACGTTATTGACGGGTGAAACAGCTAGGCCTGTCACAATTATTACATCATCGTCTAATCGCAATTATTTGAGATAATCGCAATTATTTTTGCATAATCGTCATAATCGTTTCCATGTTGAAAATTGTTCATACATTTTCAAACATACGTGTCACGAAAGCTTGTAGATCAGCTATTTTTACATGTAAAATGTTATGTTTTACATAAAATTATTAAATATGTCAATAATTCCTTAGTATATTTAATTATTTGTCATATCTGCCCTGTGCAATTTTTATTACGAAATCTTAAAAGGTAAACAGAAATAAAACTGTTTTCATATGTTCAATGCCAAACACACAATTAAATCGTCAATCGCAATTATTTGAGTAGCAATCGTTAATCGTCTGCAGCAGTGATTCAACGCTGCTTTGAAAAGACCACAGCCATTGTCGTTTACCCTACCATGTGTCGTGGAATTCAACGGTCAATCAGTAATAGGAAATAAAGGGGTCAGAGTCAGTACTTAGAAGGTGGTGGTGTTGGTGCTTTAATACATTAGCGCACAAGGGAGATGTACATTGAGTACGCACAGGCCTGTGGTACAATCGCTCTGACGGGAGCACAAGGAATCAGACCATGGTTATACTGTCATGTTGCAAGGACAAGTTGTACCATAAACAATAGCTATCAGGCCTAGGAGACACATCATGGCTCTTCTACGTCATGTAAAATATAATGTATCATAGGGCACAAAGATGAATAACATAAGATGAACAACATAATGTACTGACAATAAGGTTACATGATATAACCAATCATGATAACATAATATGATTTCGTCCACACATGACATCACACAAATGATCGTTATAGTGAGAGCTTACCTCGGTATGTCTGTGTTGTTGCTCAGGAGGTACACGGTCACTTGACCAACCCTGTGGGCTGCCACCTCAAAACTGACTGAGGTCGTTTCCACGGGCAACAACACCTAGTAAACAACATAAACAGCAGCATTCAATCTCTCTATATACAGTATGATGTACTGTATGGTCGCGAGAGGCAGGAAGTGTTGATGAAATGTTTTCTACAGTATGTGTTAGTTGACCGGAGTCCCCCAGGGGACTTTATACCAGGACCCGTATTTTGTCCCTCTACACCAAAATATCTTTGCCAAAAACAGCCGATCTACAAGCTCACAACGCATCGCAATGAGACCCGTTGTGACCTGGTAGATCAGCTAATTTGCAGAATCTTCACCACCCCAGAATAAGGATGCTAGGGTTCAAGTGTTTACTGTAGTCTTGCCTAGATAGGGTTACCTGTTGAGGAAGAGTGATGATGGAGGAGTAGTTGTGGGTGGAGCTATAGGTCACATTGAACTGGATGACAGTTGACTGGTTAACAGGGGGGCTGCAGGAAAGGACAGAAAGACAATTTCAAAAATGGCAGAGAGACCTCCAAACAAACACATTAGCATTAAGTCTAGCTGGACCACAAGGACAGGTAATTTATCATTTGTTCATGAATGTTTGGCTGAGAATTCTTATCACCAACAACAGCCTGCTTCACATTCATACAGTTACATGAATTTTCACCTAACTCAGTTCAACAACTTGCGAAAACTGCTCAGCAAATGGACACATTTCGGACACAGGCTACATTGTGAGAGTGACTACTGCTGATGATGATTGCCAGCTATAGTTAAACTATGTAATTGTTAATATGTTACCTGACATCGATTTTGATTTTGCCTGTCGATTTCTCTTGCAAGGTGACAGCATCAGGAACAGACAGAGACACCGTGGATCCTACAAGTTGGGAACAGTACTACATAATTAATTAAATTGTATACAGAACACATTAGAATCTAATGTGTTCTGTCTAACATTAGATGTTTAGGTTTAATTGAAAAATCTGAATAAAACTATCTGAACAGAAAATATCTGTTAACATTGGGTATTTGGATGACTGAACATTGTCAATTTGTCATACACCAATGTCATGTTAGCTGAGAACGTGTAAGCAGTAGCCCTCTATCTGCAGGATTCAATTCAGCTAAATGATCAATGTACAAATCAGTTGTCACACACCAGATGTAATGTTAGCTGTCCAGTAAACCAACAGCAGCCCTGCTAGCAGACCTCTCCCTGCCATGTTCAGCCAGAACAGATGTGCTCAGCAGAGAGGTGGCCTGCAGATTCAGAAAGGGTGAGGGTGCAGCAGCTAACCTAGATGAGATGAAAGGCACAGAACATTTTGGAAAAGGTCATTCTCACCGTCCACAACTGACATTAGGCGGTGAGAGAGAGAACTTTACAGTTAATTATACTAAGTAAATACATGCTCACTTTAAGACAACTAGTGAACAATCAAGTCGGACTGGATCCATCCAGGAAGTTGGTGCAGATGTTATGCCACCAAAATGTGCTAGGGTTGGAATGCCAAAATGTGGAATGCCCTACCAAAAGTCTTGAAGAAGTGTAAAACCCTACTCTCCTTCAAAAGTGCCCTAAAAGAGTACCTTCAGGTGGCTGCAATTCGAAACTCGCCCCTGTAAAAGTCATAACCTAGCCCCCCCCCTCGAACTGTTTACTGTACATTTTTGTTCTTTCTTTTTAACTGCTTATATGATGTTCTGCATAGTAGTGTACTGTATATCTGTCTGTTATTTAATGTCACTATGAATTGGGTACAAAGGACCCCAATGGAAACAAGCCAATGGCTTTCTTGGGTTTTCTAATTCCTTCCTATTAGCTGACCTTGTATTGAACTGTACTTTCATGTGCTTTTTTATGCAAACTTCTAATAAAGTATTCAATCAATCAATGTATCAATTGATACAGGATAGGTGGGCACACGGGATATCTGGGCACCTCGATATAAAATTGGCTATTTTCTCCAAAACGTAAAAAAAAATAAAATTGAAAAATGGTCTTAAGTAATGTAAAGTATACATGATGTGAACATGCACAGTACACCATTAATTGTATCCGATCAACTTCTTGTTTATGCCCCAAAATGACTGGATATACAGGTTTTGTAGCAATTTGTAGAAATATTAGACCTTAATTGACGAATGTTTAAGCATGTTCTAATCATGTATGATTTACTTTACTTCATTTTCCAAATATTTAATTTGTTAACATTTTGGAAAAAAATACACCGAGGTGCCCACTCTTCCAAGTTCCTTGGTGCCTACCTATACTGTTGTTACCGTGTATCAATGCTTGCCCTGAACTATAGCCTCAATCAACTTAGATGAGATAGCATAGTTGCTTGCCTGAACTTGTCCCTGAACTGAACTGAACTGAACAAAACATCAATGTGAATCATACATGCGTCTTTAGCCCTGAATAGCTGATATTCTATTCATTGCACTGGCCTCATGTGAGTTTTGTTACCATCTTCGTAAAATAGTGCTTTGAAAACAAAGGAAAAGTCTGATCATACAGTTAAAATATGCAGTTTTGTACGCAAACTGCTTTCTTTGGCTATATTATTAGCGTCACTGTCAGAGGTAGCTATTCAAAGCTCTTTATGAAAATAAATACATAAAACCGCGCACATTAAGAACACCATCTGCATTTCAAACGCTTTGATTCTTTGATAAGTTAAATTATGCACCTTGCCTTACCCTTGCAGTCTTGTATCTGCTACCATATGTCTGTGTCTGCTACCTCCTCCTCATCAAACATTCACAACACAAACTGAATCTGTGAACAAGTCATATGACCTGTCATCTGACCATAGATATGTCATCTGACTACGTCATATATGTCATGTGCCTGACACAGTCAGACACACGATCAAAGTATGTTTGTATACAGTAAATGATATAAACAGTTACAGATATGCACCCAGAATGCTAGCCTTGGATCAAGACTATCATGGATGTATTTTATCGATTATTGATGTTTTTATATCTACGATAGTCTTGGCTAGCACCCCCCAGTGCGTCCTGCACTTTCACCAGTAAAGCCCATACTTCTCCGAACATGTACAAATGCAAAATAAAAAGTGCTTTTACCGGTAGCCCCAAATGTTAACTCGCCCTTCGGAGTCTTTGTGTAATGTATTAGTCCGTATTTTTCAATGAAGAAGTGTTTTAATGCTGTCTGTGCCTGAACGCCATCGTCCCCCCCTCGTTTACTTCTTGTTTACATTGAGTGTAATACCGGCTTTCACCGGATGCGCCCCGTCACTACCGCCCATTGAGGAATACAGGGAATTTCCGACAGAATCCGCCACAGACGGGATTAAAACACTTCTTTATTGAAAAATAAAGAAGTGTAAAAGAAGAAAAAGTCAGACTTGATCCAAGGCTACCAGAATTCCTTGTGTTCAGCGGCTTTATCATCAAGAATCGTCTAAATTCTTATGTAGTCTCGTGTGTGGTAGAATAATGTAATGTGGAACCATTGTGACGTGCCTTGTTTCGGTACTACAACTAATGTGGGAACACCACGGTATGACCTTCTATTTCCGGTAGAGTTCATGCTGTTGTTATATGGTTGTTTCCATAATAATAACATTCGTTTTTATTTCTTCTTAAAATGGCCTTAATGAAGATCTGGATGCCTCTATCTCCGTTCTCACGGTAAACTTATGTGAACGTGACTTTGTTAACGGAAAACCCATGCGATCCAACTAATACTTAGCATTTTAAAGTTATATTCCCATATGTCTGATGACTGTGTAGCGTTTTTGAGTGAAACGTGTTTCAGATTTTATTTACACAGATTGCATTTCTGAGACATTTTAGGCACAAACAATTATCACTGTGTAGTTGTAGTTACCAACTGTATGCAAGAGGTCTACTGACTGTGTCTTTGTGGCTTGATCTTTCTCTCTGTAGGTAGAATCTCTCTGTGTGTGCAGTGGTGTAAAGTAACTAAGTACATTTAGTCAAGTACTGTACTTAAGTACAAATTTGAGGTATTTTTCGTTACTGGAGTATTTCCCATTTCAGTACTTTTACTTCGGGACCGTACCTATGTTCCCCAGGTTCTATGTTCCCCGCTTTCCTAGGAGAGCGGGGAATATAGGACCTAACCTAAACCTAACCATAACCTTAGTGGGGGAACATAGGTCCGGGGAACATAGGTATGACCCCTTTTACTTCTACTCCACTGTCTATATCTCAGAGGAAAATATTGTACTTTTACTCCACTGCAATTATCTACAAGCTCACAAAGCGTCGCATTGTGAGCTTGTAGATAGGATAAGGATAATTCCTTTTAACAGGACGTTCATGAAAGTCCTTGCGGGCTTGTTTCCAATGAGGGCCTGTGAGCAATTAGGGGTTAAGAGTCTTGCTCAGGGACAAATTTCATTTCATCGACACATATGCTGGCGTGGCCTGGAATCGTACCTGGGGCAACCAGGGCCTCTGGCTCCCTAGGCGGGCTCACTAACCACTCAGCTATGGCCGCCCCTAAGATCTGCTATTTTCATTTAAATTTTTTTAGTGCTCATTAGTACAATTTGATGCCGATGCGTTTGTACTTTTACTCAACTAAATTTTGAATTCAGGACTTTTACTTGTAACAGAGTATTTCTACATTTCAGTATTGACACTTTTACTTAAGTAAGGTGTGTGTGTGCGTGTGCGTGCGTGTGCTCATTCTTCTTGCTGCTACTGTTTTTCTGACACCTGAATATTTCCCTCCAGTGATCTGATCAATAAAGGTTTTATCTTGTCTTTCTGCCTCTCATGCAGGTGTATCCGTCATATCACGAGGAGGCAGACTGGATCCCTCTCAGCACTCTCTCTCCCCACACACACGTCCCCATTCACACCCTGTCCGTCCGTGGTGTGTGCCTCTCTCTTCCACACACACACTCCTCAGAATAACTCCAACAAGACGTCCATAGTACGCTGCGGCAGGCAGAAATACGAGAGGCTGTATCCGGTCCTTTTGGTCAGATCTGATGGCTCCACTTTAAACATAAGATACAAAGAACCAAGGCGGATACTTATGGTTAGTATGTGTTTTTTTTTCTTCAGTTGTCCATTATATCTCAATCCCAAATTCCCAATCAACCTCCTATGGAATAGTCCTAGCCTGGTAAACCCTCCCTCCGGAAAATAATAAATTACAAATGAGATTTCCGGAGGGAGGGTTTACCAGGCTAGAATAGTCCTACACATTGCCAGGTTATAGGTTACATTTAGTTCGTTTCTGATCTTTTTTGTTGTTTCAATGGATCTATATTTATTAATTATTTAGTTATTCATTTACAATTTTTATTGTGTGTGTGCGTGTGCGTGTGTGTGTGTGTGTGTGTGTGTGTGTGTGTGTGTGTGTGTGTGTGTGTGTGTGTGTGTGTGTGTGTGTGTGTGTGTGTGTGTGTGTGTGTGTGTGTGTGTGTGTGTGTGTGTGTGTGTGTGTGTGTGTGTGTGTGTGTGTGTGTGTGTGTGAACAGATGCCGGTAGACCTGTCCACTCTGTCAGAGGAGGATCGTAGAGCTCGTCAGAAGAAGAGAGAAGTAAAGAAGACGGTGAAACAGGAAGAAGTCCACTTTGAAGACGACTTTAAGGCTGACGATTACAGCAAGTTCTGGAAGAAGAAATAACAGTTGGGTCAGACGTGTGCTGGTTTCATGATTCTGGACTTGATGCAGTCTGTAAAACATTTTATTTTTAACCCATTAAAACCGGGAAAGCATCTGTGTCATTTTCACTAAATGACACTAAAAATAGCAGATATACTGTACAAGCTCACAGCGTGTCACTTAGTGCAGGGGTTTTCAACTGATTGTGAACCAGGGACCACCAGCCTAACTAAGAATCAACCAGGGGACCACTGTTGTGTTGGGTGGGGATATGGTAAGATTAAGTGGTTTTGGTAACACTTTCTATTCATCCCAAGTCTATAATGCATTATAATCAGCTTATAACTCTGTATGATTATAGTAAAAATATGCATAACCCTTTATAAGACAGCCAATTGTTTCTCAACCAATTGTCCATGGACACATGTTCTTAAATAATGACTTATAGTGAGCAGAGCGTTTTTGATTGTTTGAGTGTTAACGTGAGTGCTAATTCATAAACTGATATTGACTCATAACTGCTGTCAACTTCATTGACGCGTCATCTTAGGTCACCAGGTCATTGAGTGAACTGTTTCTCAACTAGTGGTCCATGGACTGATTACAGGTGGTCCATGTCTGTCTCTTCTTGGCTATTAGTGGAGTCTCATGTCATTTTCTGGCTCGAACCTTGCCCTGTACATATTCTTCATGTAACCTCTGCCAGCTTGAAAATACTACAGTCACAGAGATATGTATAGTTACAGAAGGTCAAATACATTTAGCTTTTTCTGTAAGCTCTGGGAATTCTGCTCTTCACAAGGCACTGTGTTTCATGTGCCTCTTGACAGAGTCTGTGGACATGACAATGAGCTTGTCCTCTTTTCTAGTTTTTAAGCATTGAAGTACTTTTGGAATTGAAGAATATGGCCTCCTCAAAGGACCACTGATAATGATATCTTTAATTCATCTGTTCTCAAATACTAAGTTACTAAGTTTTTCTAAAATAAAAAATAATAATGAAAATTAAATTGAAAAAAAATCCTCACTTTCCTACAATACTGAATGCATGATCAGGGACCACATGCAATACCTCCACGGACCACCAGTTGAAAACCCCTGACTTAGTGCCGTGCTGCGAGCTCGTACTCGTACATCTGCTATTTTTGAACATTTTAGAAAAATCTTGAAAGTGTGAGAACTGCTGATTTAGTAGGCATTTGTAGAATCAGCCTCAAGTGAGATCTTCAACAGCAAACTCTCAGTGTTCTCTCCTGGAAGAAGAATTAAGCCACAGCTGTATTTAGCCGCCAAATCAGTAAGTTACAGGTTGTCATCATGTTATCAGATGTCGTGTTAATAAAACATCTGATTTGACAATATGAAGCTGGCTCTGTCTCCCATTTCACAGCCACGTTATAGACAAAGATGGAAATAGTAAATAAATAAATCTATAATACATATGTTCAAATAATTACATGGATGAGCACTGTTTCGTGCCTGGGCTGTGCAAGTCAGTACCACTGAACTGTAATTATGTGTGTAGAATATTCAATACAACAGTCACTTGTTGACTTCTGTGCCATTGACACAAATCACGGAGTGACCGCTGTCCAGTAATTATTTACTTTATAATTTCAAAATACTGTATATTGACTGTAATTATCCAATTAAAGTATGATTTCAGAGTGTTCAATTAATTGGGAATGTCCTCTCTAAATAGTCGCTGGTTGTATGGGGTGATCCTAATTTGTATTTTGTCATTGTATCTAAAGAGCTATACTAGTAAGATTATTTTACACGTTTGAAACATCTGTGATGTGGAGATATTCAGAGAATATTCCAACACTGGTGTTTCTTCTGATCCGTATCTGCTCTCCTACCACTCTGCAAGTAGGCTATTTCAGAGAAAGCTGTATTTGCTTCTCTTAACCACTTATATAGAAGCTTATATACTTAATAGTCTCATGATGAATAGTGACAATAGCTTGTCTACAATATCACAACATGTCACATCGCAAACTTGTACATCGGCTAATTTTGCCATTTTAGCATAATTGGGAAACTCTTTTAATTTTGTTTTCAAATTTTGCGAATAATTACATAAACCCTAAATTGCGACACCAGGTTGAAAATAGTTAACCCTTCCATTGTCCTGGATTGACCCGTTTTCGAGTTGATATGTAATGAAGACCAGGTTTTTTCTCTTTACACAAGGCTTCGTGATATCCTCAAGGAAAACACATAATGTATATAAAGTTTAAACACAGCAATAACAGTTGTGGTTGTCACCATTTTGGTCAATTCTGAAGTTCTCTAAGAAGTTATCTGTTGTGTTGTACTGTAGGTCAAATATGAGCCAGCAGAGAATTGGCTGTTGATAGTAATGGTTGGTAGTATGACATGCATCATTGAACAGTTGTGGCTAGCTCTGTGGATTAGTTGAGCTGTGGCTCAAACTAGATTTGTGTTTGACTCTAGACACCCCACCTCTCCCCTTCCTGGGAAAAAAACATTTTCTCACAGTATGGACTTGTACTCCGAATCCCTATGGCTCCCCTCCCCCAACGGGAACTCAATCTTTCTCACAGAATGTGGACACACACTAAATATGAACTTGAATGGTAACACAGACACAGCAACATTCTTGTTCGTGTTCAAGGACATCTGTTCACTATACAGGCCCCCTGTTTCACAGGAGTAAACAAGCCATGTTTTCACCTGTCGTCTGGTAGTCTGTCAGAGTAACTATTTGTAAAACTAGAATGGTCGCGCCATGTATGGCTCTGTCCAGTGTCCACCAACGGGCCTCCATCTATTTGTGTTTTCCTGTTCTTCTATAAAAGGGACATGTCTGACATTTGGGAGGCTGCATTTGCATGGGGCAGTCTCAGAGAGTTCCCGACTTTTGTATAAAAAGTTAGTTATGAAGTAAAAAGAAAACTGAATGATAATCATTGTTTTTTTTTGTATTTTAGGCTGAGTTAAATCATAGATAAAATTTGACCCACTAACACAGAACGTGTGGGCAACTATCTACCACATCAAGAAGGTTAACTTCTCCGTATTTCCTGGTGATAATAGCTGACTGTCTTGATAGCACACTGATTAATGATTGACAATTTAAGACTTGACAGCACAGATTAACTCTCCTGAACAGTCACTTGCAGATAGACAAGAAATATCCATACCTTCACACACACACCACATCCACAGCCGCCCACAGGGAGTCTCAAACCCACTAAAGAAAAGTAAAGAAATATTAAGAGAAACAATTCTGGAAGAATTGTTGCAGGGTTAACGGTACATGGTAGCAAGTCAACATCTGGAGGTTCCTGAAGCAAGCTGAGCTCTGGACTCAAGATGGCAGCCACAGGTGTGTTTTCCAGTGTTTCCTGATTCTGTGCAGACAATGTTGCTTTAGTGCAGTAGTATTTATCTTTGTCAGCACATATATATTTTATTTATTTTACATTTCTATCATGTACCCATCTATTTCAAGATCAGCAGAACCAACCTGCAGTGTTTGAAAGCTTTTTTTCCCTAAGCTTTTAATCAACAATTGAAAAAAGGCAAAATTATGTGTTGATGTGGCTGAATAGTGAATAGTGAATCATAATACCATGACCAACCTCACTATTTTTGCATTGTGTAGGTTAACAAAATAAAAATGAATGGTAGTTGCCCGACTACTACCAAAGCAATGTATTGCTTTAAATTTGCTCTATTTTGTCCACAGTCAGCATCCCCACTATCCTGCCCACTACGAAACCCCCAACCACCGGTTTTACCTTGGAAGCAGCTGACATTGCTGTGGTTGTGATCTACTTTGTCTTTGTCATGGTGGTTGGCATCTGGGTGAGATCTCACTTGTAAAGATGTTGTAACAGTATTAGTAGAAGTAGTAGTAGCAACTCTGATTTTTCTCTGACCCAACTTTGAGAAACTGTCAGGAGAGGATGAAGAATTTGTACATAAGTAAGTTAGTTAAGTGGAGGGCAACAAAAGAATCAGCACCAATGAAATGATTAATCCGTATTTTTTTATTTCTTATTCAGGACCCCTTGTAACTTTGCCATGGAGTTGCTATCAAAAATAATTCAAAAATGTTATGTTATTTTGTTTCAATATTATATTTTTGTCATCATGGGTATTTGGATGCGTCATTCACCACCACATTACCATTGAAATAATAACCTTATGGTATCATATTTACCTCTCATTTCTCCTCCAGTCATCAATGCGAGCCAATCGCAGCACAGTGGGTGGATACTTCCTAGCTGGCCGTTCAATGAGCTGGTGGCCTGTAAGTATGCTGATCTTAAGGTGTGCACATAGTCCGTTCAATGGTCAGTTTCTATAGTGTTATTCTATATTGTTTGTATATCCACAGATTGGAGCTTCTTTGATGTCCAGTAATGTTGGAAGCGGTCTATTCATTGGCCTGGCAGGCACAGGAGCAGCAGGAGGAATTGCAGTTGGGGGCTTTGAATGGAATGTACGAAACACTCTCTATGTATACCTTTGTGTGTGTGTGTGTGTGTGTGTGTGTGTGTGTGTGTGTGTGTGTGTGTGTGTGTGTGTGTGTGTGTGTGTGTGTGTGTGTGTGTGTGTGTGTGTGTGTGCGTGCGTGCGTGCGTGCGTGCGTGCGTGCGTGCGTGCGTGCGTGCGTGCGTGCGTGCGTGCGTGCGTGCGTGCGTGCGTGCGTGCGTGCGTGCGTGCGTGCGTGCGTGCGTGCGTGCGTGCGTGCGTGCGTGACTTTTTCTGACCAGTATATGGTGGGTACTATAGGTAAGTATTGGGGTTTGTGTACTGAACTGTACTGTTACTATGTGTGTACATTCCTGCAGTCAGCGTGGGTTCTGGTGGCTCTGGGGTGGATATTTGTGCCCGTCTACATCTCTTCTGGCGTGGTGACCATGCCTGAATACCTTGCCAAACGCTTTGGAGGGCAGAGAATACGGATCTACATGTCTGTTCTCTCTCTAGTACTTTACATCTTCACCAAGATATCTGTAAGCCACACAAAACACAACATAAACAAGTACTCATATAATATATGGCACTCAATTATATAAAAACGTCACTTAGCATCTTCTCTTACTTATGATTCATCAGAATCAATCTGACATGTGTGTGTGCGTGCGTGCTCGTGCATGCGTGTGTGTTCTGTCCAGTCAGATATCTTCTCAGGAGCATTGTTCATCCAGATATCTTTAGGCTGGGACCTGTACTTGTCTACTGGCATACTGCTGCTGGTCACTGCTGCTTACACTGTGGCAGGTATAATACCATGCACTACATAGACACTGCCTCCACATTAAGGAATGTCCCAAAATGTAATACAATGATTGCATGAGTACCAGGCTTATCTGCTGTTTTGCGACAAGTGGATAGTATACTTACTACCTTTACATTTTTAATTATATCATTTTTGAATTTTTGACCTCTAAACCCAAATCATAACTTTTAATTAAGTGACATATAGCTATATTGTGCATTGTGCAATAGTGTTTGTATTGCATTTTGGCACATTTCAGCTATTTATATTATTTTATTGCTGTTTTTGTTGCTGCAATGTCGAGGAGCTGAAACCCAATAATTCTTCTCTCTTATGTGTTTTTGCATGTGCGTTTGTGTATGCGTGCGTGTGCGTGTGCGTGTGCGTGTGCGTGTGCGTGTGTGTGTGCGTGTGCGTGTGCGTGTGCGTGTGCGTGTGCGTGTAGGTGGTCTGACAGCAGTGATCTATACTGACGCCCTGCAGACTGTTATTATGGTGGTTGGAGCCTTCACACTCATGTTCATAGGTAACTCAATGCTATTGATACCTTTTTGGAGTTTGTGAGTCTTTTTCTCTGTGAAGTAGCTCAGTGTCTCATTCTATGTCTGGGAAAGAGCTGATCCAGTTTGTTTGTGTGTGTGTCTATTTCCCAGCATTTGACGAGGTGGGTTGGTACGAGGGTCTCCTGGACCGCTATCCCTCAGCTGTTCCCTCGGTAACAGTTCCAAACACGACCTGTCACCTGCCACGTGCCGACGCCTTCCATTTGCTAAGACACCCCATAACAGGAGATTTACCCTGGCCTGGTTTGATATTTGGTCTCACAGTACTATCCACATGGGTCTGGTGTATGGATCAGGTATTCACCATCATTATAATCATCATACTGATCATTATCATTACAATCATCATTTACCTTATGAAAAGTTGAAGTGGAGATGACTTGAGTAGAGTGAAATCGAAAAAGGGGTGAAGGAGGCTATGAAAGGATGAGATGGAGTGAAAGGGTGTGAGGAGATGAAGGGATGAAGGGCAAGGGGACAATGAGACATGAGGGCAGGGAATGATGGAGAAAGTGGATGAAGGGATGAGAGAATGGAGCGTGAAGGGGATGAAGGAGGATGAGGGAGCAAGGAGGCAGGGATGCCAGTCGCACGTTGGGATGAAGGTTCCACATGATGATGGAGGGAAACACTGAGTCTTTGGCTTGGGGGTTCGTAGAGCGCGGGCGTCTGGTGGAAGACGCTGAAGACCTCCAATCAGAAACCTGAAAAATAAAGAATAGAGGAGGACACGGAAAAAAAGTGGGATAATGGGGCGGTGGAGGGATGTGAGATACAATATACTGTACAAATGACAATATCACACGACACACTGCCGAGGGCTAAAGTGCAATGCAATTTTGCAAAGGCAGATTAGTCTGGAACCAGGCTACAAATGACAGGTAGACGTGAAGTATAAATACCTCACTGATTGATGTGAAGCGAGGATATAAGGGAGGAGTTGTCAGGCTTGGTTGGTAACAGCTGAGCGGGGGAGAAGTTGTTAATCAGGTGAGATTGATGTCCGTTGAGTCGGGGAGAAGTTATATGGTGAGATTTAAATCATTTGAGTGGAGATGTTATCAGATGAGATTGTTATCACGTGTTGTTTTCCCTCCTGAACATATGTTTTTCCAACTCCATTTAAATGATCATCATTGCTTCCCAATAGCTACTGTAGGTATTCCAAAAGGTGTGTGATTGGGACCACCTAACAAAATATAATAATCTCTCTGACACTGTTGTCCTCTTGTATCTCTGCCGGCCTCTGTCCCCAGGTCATTGTCCAGAGGTCCCTGTCAGCCAGGTCTCTTTCTCATGCCAAAGGAGGAAGTGTTTTGGGTGCATATCTCAAACTGCTGCCAATGTTCTTCATCGTCATGCCAGGCATGATTAGCCGTGCACTGTTTCCTGGTGAGGAAAATGTATACTAATTATTTCGAAGTGTGACTGGAATGGTCTTTTAGGGCATATTCACACCAGGGACTTGAATCGGTCCAGTTGGTTTGATTAAACATTGTTTACCGTACCTGGGAACGGATTAACATCCGTACGGGGGTGGTATACTCTTTAATACTATTGGTGCAATACTATCTAAGGGCTAATTATAGACTTTATCATGTCATTGAACTTGGAATAAAAATATGGAAATGTATCATGCTTTACAACATTTTTGTGAGCATATTGTTTTATATTTTGTCAGTGGTTTAACTCAAATTTGTATCTCAATATAACTGTGTGTGTGTGTGTGTGTGTGTGTGTGTGTGTGTGTGTGTGTGTGTGTGTGTGTGTGTGTGTGTGTGTGTGTGTGTGTGTGTGTGTGTGTGTGTGTGTGTGTGTGTGTGTGTGTGTGTGTGTGTGTGTGTGTGTGTGTGTGTGTGTGTGTGTGTGTGTGTGTGCGTGTGTAGATGAGGTAGGTTGTGTGGACCCAGCAATTTGTCAGAGTGTTTGTGGGGCATCAGTTGGCTGCTCCAACATCGCCTACCCTAAACTAGTGGTGCAGTTAATGCCTGTGGGTAAGACACACACACACACACACACACACACACACACACACACACACACACACACACACACACACACACACACACACACACACACACACACACACACACACACACACACACACACACACACACACATATAATTAATTGCCAAATGCTACATGCTGTAATCCTGCTTTATTGCTGTTGCTAAGTAACAACCTTGTTACTTAGTAACATGACATTATAAAGGATACTACATTTATTTGAAATAGTCAGAGAAGACAATGGACAATATGGTGTGCAAAGTGAAATGTGGACAGACTCAGTGGTTCTGGATGGGTTCCATAATTATCTGTACTCTGACATGGAAAAGTATGCAGTTCTTCACCTCACTCTGGATTTCTCTTTTTCTCTATATGGCTTATTTTGGCTCTTTTCCACTGCAAGAACTATCCAAACTGTGCCGTCTAGTGTATTTCATAGGTTCTGGATTTGTTTGGCTCGGTTTCAGATATGGTTCTCAGAGCCTAATTTGAGTAGCCTGATTATCAGCCTGAAGCTGCGAGCATACTTTCAGATCTTTTCTAAAATAGCTAAAATATAAGATCTACAAGCTCACAACACATCGTGAGGCGACACGTTGAGAGCAATCTTCTATTTTCACTTATTTTATGGGATTTTAATGACGACCTTTCACTTTCACGTAAAAAAAACCAAATACAATACGAGTTCTGGAAGGTTTCAATTTATATTATGAAACGTTCTTGGTTACCCTTCACTGTGGAAAAGAGCCATTAGTGTTGCTGTTGTTGTGTCTGTTGTTTTCTCCGCAGGGCTGCGTGGTCTGATGATAGCAGTGATGCTTGCTGCTCTGATGTCCTCTCTGACCTCCATCTTTAACAGCAGCTCTACTCTGTTTACACTGGACCTATACAAGAGAGCAAGACCTAAAGCTACTGAGAGAGAGCTCATGGTGGTGGGAAGGTAAACGCACACACACACACACACACACACACACACACACACACACACACACACACACACACACACACACACACACACACACACACACACACACACACACACACACACACACACACACACACACACACACACACACACACACACACACACGGTTTAAGAAATGCTTTTGAGAAATGCTTTGCTAAGAGGAGTTTTACATACATTAAACATCCCAATACAAAGAAAATATACAACAGTGTTTTGCAGGACATTATGGGGTTGAATTTGTAGGTGGGAGTAAGAAAAACATACTATACAATAACAACAACATACTATTAGACAATATACTAATTTGGGACACACCCAAATAAATGTGTGTTCAATAACATTCTAGTATCATAGAGTACATAGATCACGAGTACAATAATGATAATATTTTGTATGTTTTCAGGGTATTCATCTTGGTTTTGGTGGCCATTAGTCTACTGTGGGTTCCGGTCATCCAAACATCCAATAGTGGGCAACTCTTTGATTACATCCAGTCAGTGACCAGCTTTCTAGCCCCACCCATCACATCTGTATTTCTACTGGCAATCTTCTGGCCACGCGCCAATGAGCAGGTCTCACACACATGGACTGTACATATATGTTGCAGTATGATTGAAAAAACTGTCAGATTGAAAAAGGAGTGCTTGTTTTCTTCAAGTTCACCTCCCGCGTTCCCCCACGGCGGTCAGGGCCCCCGATCAAAAAAAGAAATGACGTCTCGGAGGTACCGAGACCAGGGGTGGGACGATGATTTACGATTCTGTGCCTATCGGACATAACTCGGACGGTGCTGAGTCGACTGAAGGTGACTTCACAACGCTCGGCACAGCGTCTCACTCGCCTAAGCTCGCTTGGCGGTGGCTCAAGTCACTTTCAGGCGGGGCGCCTCCGTCAGTGAAACCGAGTGCACCTTTTTCAATCTAACTGGTTTTCCAATCGTACTGTGACATATATACGCACACTACATTCATACTTCTCTCATTTATTGTTAAATTCATATCTTGGTATGATCCACCATATCTGTATGGTTGTATTTGAGTGTGTGTGTGTGTGTGTGTGTGTGTATATAATTATGTTTCTCATTCGCTCTTAGGGTGCGTTTTGGGGACTAATGATTGGGCTGGTGGTGGGAGGAGTCAGAATGGTTCTAGAATTCACCTACACTGTTCCTTCCTGTGGAGAGCCTGACCTGCGGCCATCCATAATAACTGATGTTCACTACCTGTACTTTGCTCTCATCCTTTTGGCTCTAACTTGCCTTGTCATTGTTGCTGTCAGCTTGGCCACGCCCCCAATACCTAAAGAACATGTGAGCATTAAAGCACATTAATCGGTACACACACACACACTCACCCCTTCAGTGGACAAGTCAATTACATTAGACATTAGGCAAGGCATGGCAGTTTTATTAGTATAACACATTTCAACAACAAGGCAATTCAATGTGCTTTACACAGGACATCAAGCAAAGGAAACACAATCATAAAATTACATTAGGATGCACAAAACAAAAGAAGTAAAAAATGTTACAGTAACAGTGCAGAAGAGAAAAGAAAAGAGAAAAAGAAAAGTAACTCAATCAAATGCAGCAACAAACAGAAAGGTCTTTAGTTGTGTTTTAAAAGAAATAAGAGTGGCAGCAGATCAGCAGTTTTCTGGGAGTTTGTTCCAGCTATGTGGTGCATAAAAACTAAATGCTGCTTCCCCACGTTTATTGCTGGTTCTAGGGACAGAAAGCAGACCTTTCCCAGATGACCTGAGAGGTCTGGATGGTTCATGATATCGTACAAGATCAGAAATGTATTGGTCCTAAACCATTTAAAGCTTTAGACCAACAGTAGTATTTTGAAATCAATTCTTTGACACACAGGGAGCCAGTGTAAGGATTTAAGTACTGGAGTGATATGCTCCTTTCACCATCTCATTGGCTTGTGTTATTGATTAGATTGCCACAAAAATTCAGAATACAAATTTTCAAAATTGCTCAATTTTAATATTTTCTCATCTCAACATTCTTCTCCTCTCTTCTACAGTTGTACAGGTTAACCTGGTGGTCAAGACATAGCAAGGAGCCTCGTATTGACCTCCCTGATCCCTGGACGGACTGTGACCCTGTGACATCTAATGGAAGCTTTGTCTCCGACCCTGACACCTCACCAGTGTCATGGTGGCGGAGAGCGGCTCTGTGGCTCTGCGGTCTGAGTAGCTCGACCTCCAGTTCTGGCCCTGTTTTGAGCCCTGAGGAGGAGGCCCTGCAGGCCATCAAACTAACCTCCCTCCAGGAGAGGGCAGTATGGAGGAATGTCTGTAATGCTAATGCAATAATATTATTGGCTATTAATGTGTTTCTATGGGGATACTTCTCCTGATATTTGGGTTTCAGGTAGAACATCAGTGAGTTTGCTTTGGCAGAAATTAGCCATCTACAAAATTCTTGTCTGTTGATATACCCTAAATACTGATCAATTATAACCACCTAGCCTGCACATACTTTTAGCCAAGTTCTAATGTCTAACATTACAGTGTGCTCGACAATGTGATGGGATTCAACCAACAGTATGTGAATCAACCTATTACTACACTGTAATCAGTTTTGACCATGTATATTTCTTTGATTATCTAATATATAGCTACTAATAGTATTTGGATCTACTAAATGCTACTATTTAGTTGGTGTGCCACTATCGATTATTTTCTTACACAATGGTGTAAGAAAGGTTTTGCACAATGGTGTTGTGCAAAAAGAGTGAAAATAGCACATCTACAAGCTTGCAATGTGAAGAAAAATAAATGTAGGACTACTGTTTCGCCTGGCCTGCTCAAAATAGGATTGATTCAATTGAATTATTTTATTAAATGATCAATTATCGACACAATGTTGATGTGTTTTAGATACCAAACTGGGTTCATTCCCTATAGTACAAACATAATTAAACTAAGCATTCACAGTCAGCTGTTTACAGTATATCATTATGCATTTTATTCACATTTGATGTATAATTTCTGTTTACTATATCAAACCAGCCTGTTTTGCTTTCATTCAGTCACTGAGGCTCCATCCCACCCCATCCCACTCTGTAACGTCACATCCATGAAGTTGTGTGTACTATAGTTGAAATAATTTCCTGTCACTGCTAAAAGTTAGTAATAAATATATTGACTTGAATTACTATGAGTAAGAAATAAGCACAAATAAACACTTAGCTGTCCCACATTAGGCTACTTGATGTTTCAGATCGATTGACTTCACAATAAATGTTTTCATCTGGTTTAAAGCTTTTTTTCTTTTTCTTTTGCAACATATGGCACAATTAATTTATGAATGAACAATGTTGAAGAGTGTTACAATTTAGGCTTATACTGAGTGACTCACAAAGTGCAATACCAGGCTAAAGGGATGAAGTATTAGGATACCAGATAAACATAAAACCTATAGCCTCTAAATGACTCTGCATTTGTGGACTAGAACTTTAGAATTTTGGGACCTCTTTTGGCCCAAAGGCAAAATTTAAAGCTTTAGAGTCTAAGTTTAGACCAACAGTAGTATTTTGAAATCAATTCTTTGACACACAGGGAGCCAGTGTAAGGAAGGATTTAAGTACAGGAGTGATATGCTCTGTTCCGTTGGCTTGTGTCACTTGTATTCATTTTGAACCATCTAGAATCATTTGTCCTTTCCCCTCTCATATTATGTAGATTTTATATCTCTGTTCACCAGGAATACATTCCAAAACAAAATGAACACCAGTACACCACTAATGATGAATCAGTTTACTATACTAGACCTTTATAAACAAACACCACCAGAGCTGATGTGATGCTCATTTTCCACCAGCACAAAACCACTGGGCAATTCACAGGAGTATAAAGGGAGAGTGTGTGCACCAGTGGTGGAAAAAGTACTCAATTTTTTTACTTAAGTAAAAGTATCAATACTGCAATGTAGTTGCATCGCGATGCATTGTGAGCTTGTAGATCGGCTATTTTCAAATGGCTGAAATATATACAGTATATATGGCTGAAGTGGTTAGTGTGTTTTGTAATAATAATCAAAATCTACAAAGTAACTAGTAACTAAAGTTATCAAATAATTGTATTGCAGTAAATGTTCAATATTTGCCTCTGAGATGGAGTAGAAGTAAAAGTACAGAAAATTGTAAATACTCCAGTAACGTTAAAAAAAATACCTCAAAATTGTACTTAAGTACAGTACTTGAGTAGGTTACAGGAGAGGTGGGCACCAAGGAAGAGTGGGCACCTCGAGGTAAAATTGGCTATGTAAAAAAAATATATATATATATATATATATATATATATATATTTGGAAAATGTTTTTAAGTAAAGTAAAGTAGGCTATACATGATTAGAACATGCTTAAACATTTGACAATTAAGGTCTAACATTTCTACAATTGCTACAAAACCTGTATATCCAGTCATGTTGGTGCATAAACAAGAAGTTGAAGGATAACATTAAGTTTGATAATGATGTATCGTGCTTATTCGTGCATGTTCACATCATTACTTAAGACCATTTTTCAAACATATATATATTTTTTACATTTTAGACCAAATAGCCAATTTTACATCGAGGTGCCCAGAGTTCCCTAGTGCCCACCTATCCTGTATCCCTTGAGTACATGTACTTGGTTACTTTCCACCACTGGCACGCGCATGCGCTTGCACGCCGTTGCCCCTGGTGACGCGTCCCCATGCAGTTTGGTCCCGCCCCTCGGCCTCCGTGATTGGCTGTCTGCGACCCGTGCGGCGTCTCTGCATGGTCAACACAGCTGCCATTCAAGTAGCAGCTGATGCTATTTAGCTTAGCTTGGTTTATTATCGGATCAGTTGAGCTGCCCGTCAGATTAAACCTGGATACAATCCTACAAGTCAACATATTGTGTGGGCTGCATAGTCCGCGGACTGCATGCTGTTTACGGGAACATATGCCCATTAGATCCAGTAGATCCCTTGCCAGTTTGCAAGTCAACATCACCTTTTTGGTGGCTCCTTGTTTTCTCTCCACCCCAGGAAAAGTGAAGATTTATCCGACATGTCTTCAGAAGAGGACGTCAGGGCCAAGGATATTCTGAAGGGCTTTAAACTGTATCCTTTTGCTGTGGTTCTTCAATGTTAGTTGTGTAGTATTAATGATAATAAGTGCCCGGGTGTGTTACTGACCAGCCAAAAGGCAGCTCGTTGCACACACACGCATAGCTTTCTGAGCTAACGGTTGCTAGCTGGCGTTATAACCGTTACTCTCTGAAATAATGATCCGTTCACATGTCGTTTGATAGCTCTATAGCAGACATTTGACATCCGTCTGGATTGACTCATGTTACTCGTATGGTTCATTATTTTGAAATATATAATTTGGCGCCACTTAACGTGCCAGGCCTTGCCTACTAGTTGCTAATAATGTAAGTGCATGACTATAATGTAATCTCGCGGAACCTAGCAGTCAGTCAGACCCCCGTCCCAACGATATAGAGTTTTATGGGACGGAGGCTATAACGCGAGATTACACTGTTTTCATTGCAAAGCATCCAAGTGGAAAGTTGCAGGAGGATACATTGTAGCCTCCTCACTAGCCATGGATACACGACCGTCGTCTGTCTCGACCGTCATGGATGAACTTCAACCTGCTGTTTGCACTTTCTCCCTTTTTGGCCCGTACATCTACATAAACGTTCAGATTTCAAATATAAAGTGCTTACATCATGGCCACGGATGTTACAATTATGTACGGGCCCTCAGAAGTACCCTTTATGTTCCGTATTGTTCATTAAAAAGCATTTTAATCCGATTGGTGGCCATTTTCTCATAAGAGTTATAATGTATCAGAGTGCCATACATCTCCCAACCGATAGGGTCGCGCGAAAGCTTGTGGAGGAAATACCAAGAAAATGGCCACCGATCGAATTAAAATGTTTTTTATTGAACAATATGGAAGATACTGGTACTGCTGATAACCCGTACATTATTGTAACATCCGTGGCCAAGGGGTAAGCACTTTATATTTGAAATCTGAACGTTTATGTAGATGTACGGGCCGTAAATGGAGAAAGTGCAAACACCAGGTTGAAGTTCATCCATGACTGTCATGATATGACAGTCATGTATCTGGTCTACCTCCTCACTAAAATGCTTTATGCATCATATTTAACTGATGTCAAACAACTGTGAGGTAACGTGACAGCTAAGCCAAATTAAATAGTGGTCAGTGGTGCACGAATTTACATAAACATACCTGCATTGAGTTACTTGTGAAAATGAATAATTGTCTGATATTAACCATTATTGTTTACTGCATGTGTTATGCATTTTGTTATGTACGTGTAAGAGCAGGCTGTGTGCCTTGGAAAATATACAAACACATTCGTTTGCCTGAAGGAGAGCAAATGTTTGTGAAAACATGTATCAATATTTCTGGGTAATTGCTGAAAAAGGTTTGAGTGCCCGACCCTTGCATGGATCCTATTAGCCTTGGATCAAGACGGTCATCGGTCATAATGACAAGGTATGGTCTTGTATCAAGGCTAGGATCCTATTATAGTTGGACAGCACTGATGTCTGTAATTGTTTAAAAAGAGACAGACTGTGCTCTGCTCAAATCACTGATGCATGCCAGATCAGCTAATGAGGATGTCAGGAGATGAAGCCTGTAGAAAGATGGATAATTTGGTTCCTAAGTGCTGTGCAGCACTAGGGCTAGCCTGTCACAATTCATTACTTACCTACTTGACGATTAACGGTACTTCAGGGTAAGTGATATTTTATGGTGAAAACTAAGTATATTTAAAAAAAGGTTAAAGCACAAAATTCTGATAGTAATCATTGCTATAGAGTGTTTGTTCAGTAACAGGGGTCTCCCTGTCTCCAGCTTAATAGACAGAAAATACATTTTCAGGTGGGTTGCACATTTTCAGCCAATCAGGAGGATTACCCATTTATCAGCTTAAATATTATAGTGTTACTGTTCCTGTTTTGTCTGCTCATTTTCCAAATTCACCTTAGCTGTATCCTGTGTGAGTTCTTTCTCCTGTTTGGATAAAACTGTTTACCAAAGAGCTGGAGAGACAAGGAGACTCCTGTTACTGAACAAACACTCTATAACTATCCGAATATAGAGCAATTTAACACTTATTTTAACAAAAACATATCACTTACCCTACCTATAATTGTGATTAACGATATAATTGTGTTTTTCCATTGAACATTGGAACATACAATTATATTTCAGTTTTTAGGCTTTGTAAACAAAAATTGCACAGGGTGGATATGACAAATAACTTAAACATGCAGAGAAATGACTGACAATGACAAATACCAATAACCAAAATAAATAATGCACCATGACCAAAATAGGCCATATTTAATAATTTAATACTCAAAATGTGTTAAACAATAGTGGAAAACCCCTTCTACAAGCTCATAGCGTGTCACATCGTGACATGATGTGAGCTTGTAGATCTGCTTTTTCCACTAATTCTGAAAATGTATAAACATTTTTCAAGATGGAAACGATTATGATGCTTATGCAAAACAATTGCGATTAAGCGATTATGTAATAATTGTTTGTGACTGGCCTAGCTGTGCAGAAGGTGACTTTCTCACAGTGATAGTCAAAATCAGCCGTTGGCCCAAATCCAGTGATGTCCCGAAAAATATCCGAGGACGACCTAGAGAGCTGCATTTAGGTTAGCACTAACATTTTCTAGCATTTTTTGGACTGTTCAGGTGGACGCTTCCAAAGCTGTACCATAACATTTTTATTCATCCTTTATATACAAGCTTTGTCTTTAAAGTGATAATTTATTAGATTCGATTTTCGGATGACTGTATGGTTGCTTGCAAAGGTGGATGGCTGAAACTAATTACGGTCTGCAGCGTTAACTTCTATAGCCCACTGCCCCCCACCCCTCTATTGAATAAATCCTTTTATCCGGGAGGTGTATATAAGGAGAGAAGGGTTAAGCCCAGCCCCAATGGAAGAGTTAAAGGACAGCAAGTTATGTTTATGTTCCTTTTTTCCTTTTCACCTCCTCCACCTCTTCCTCCTCCCTACTGTCTCCTTACATAACCACGCAGGAGACTGAAATAGCCTCAGTAATACCCTCTAGAATAAACAGCACACCTGCACTGCAGCCTATTGCTACTATCATTGCTACAGCTAAGGTTATATTAATCCTGTCCTGTACAAGAGAATGACTAGACAACTTTACAACTGTTTTAACACCTGTGTCTGTCAAACCCATTCTAAATATATATATATATACATTCATTTAGACATCATTTTGCTGCAACCATTCTGTTCTAGGGTGCCTATCCCCTATTGCATTTCACACAACCTTTCTACTCTCAATCCTCTCCTAAACACTAAACCTTACTGTCTATTGCTTATCTGCTTACCTGCCAGCTTCTCTGTTCCTTATCACTCAAATTGTAGGATAACTTGTAAGACCGACATCTATGTGAGGGTGTGTGTGACCTTCCTGCATGAAGCCTGGCCCCCTAATTCCTAAATCCATGATTTACTGGGGCAGGGATTTTCTGGCTAAGGCTAATGATAACAGTGGGTGTTCATGATGTTGCTACACACTGCTATGGCTAATATTAATGCTGCTGGCTGTACAGTGCAGCACCGTTTGGGTTGGTACTCATCATCTACCCACATCGCATGTTATCACGCTACCTCCAAAACTGCTATACTGTATATTCAAGCCAACCAGCCTCTAAGAGGTCTCTATACAATTGTTATTAATCCCTTAAAGTCGGCCATACCACCCATGACCAAAAAGGAAAGTCATTTTGTATTTTAAAACAAAATGCCAGATGCCAGAGGGGCAAACAAGCATTGAATGATGAAGATTGTAAAAGTCTTTTTCAGCTTCTCAACATTGCAGCAACAAGGAAAAATAGCAATAAAATCGAAAAATAGAAATTATATGAAAAAATAGTACAAAACATATAATGCAATAATCGAACAGTGTCATGTTTTTGATTGATTGACATCTTTATTGACAAAATGCATATAGACATATTTGCACATATCTGTCAAAAGGATAAAATTCAATAAAGCTTGCGAGCTTATGCCCTTTTGTGGTCCTTTGAATATAAGTGTGTGTCAACTGAGTGCCACGTGTTGGGGGATGAGGTGCTGCCTTTGTTAGGTGCTGTCTAGTCTTATCTGTCCATCCATCTATCCTACCCAGGATGCAATTCGCGTACAGCCAGAGGCTAGCAGAGGCCGCCTAAATTCAGGTAGAAAGGGTTGTGTTTAGGTATTGCATCACAGATGGTTTCATTTAGGCATGGGTTTGTTGCGGTTAAGATCAGGGTACATTTCTACGGTTGGTTTAGCTGGCAGTTAGCCAATGAGGTTTCTGGATTCTGAGCTTGTAGAAGATGGGTGCCAGTACCAGTTCAGGGGCCACAGCCTAACAATAGTTACAGTGTGTGAGTTGCGTGTGAGGTGCGTGCAAGGTGTTGTGGGTGTTAAGATTCTGCTTTAATGTGCATATAATGTTTATGTAGTTTGAGTGTGATTTATGTATGCACAGCTCTGTGTTTGAGTGTGAGTGACACAGGCAACATGCCGTGTCCGTTGTTCACAAGCCTGGTCGCCTGCCAGGTGGAAAAAGCTGTCCGAGCCACCATGAGGGTGCTGTAACAGTAGCAGCTGAAACAGTCCATGGTTAGTCTGGCTGGGGTCCTGTGGGCTTTACTGACACGCAGTCGGTTGTATACTACTGTTGATGGAGGGAAGCTCACATCCATCCATTGATGCTCTGTGCTTTCCGTACCACTTTCAAATGAACAAGGTGGTGTGATTCCAACTGTTACTGTGTTTTTGGTTGAATGCTGTGTCACGGTTGGTGAAGTGATGATGGTAATTGTAATGATGATGATTTAAAATTGCAGTAATTGCAGTCATTGCTCAGGATGATGATGTGAGAAAGATGGTGTCGTTGGTGAAGTATGAACGATCTGTTTTTCAATGAGAATTTTATATTTTGTCAATTATTGATGGTGTTGAATGTGATGTATTTTACCCTGGTGTACTGTAGCTACAGTACTTTTTCTTGCCCTGTAACTGTATCTTAACTGCCATGTTGCCTTTAGCAACTGAATTTCCCCGCGGGATCAATAAAAGGTCTGGTCTTGTCTGTCTGAAGGAAGCCAGGTTTGACTTGATTTTCCATACAGCTATATTGCTCGTCATCCGGCGTGGGGCAAGCAGTCATAGCCAAAAAATACTTTTCGGTTTGTGTTGAGTAGGTTAGGGTTGGAGTCTGGCGAGGTAGGCAGCTGTCAGTATTTTGCAATCCTCAGCGTCTCTTTAAAAATGAATACAGACTGAAAGGTGACAGAAGCTACTCGCTGGGGACTCATTAACGTGTGTGTGTGTGTGTGTGTGTGTGTGTGTGTGTGCGTGCGTGCCCTTCCCTCCACCTGGGACTCCTCAGCCTGGTTGATGTAAGTGAGGACATGTTCTTAGCAATAGCCAACCAGATTCAGGTAGACTACGACTTTCTCTTTGTCAGATATTTGTCACTTGTCATGCTGCAGTGGCATGTTATAAAGAATGGGATTTGAGGAGAGATGCTCTTTCCCCATTGTCAGCACAAATGACTACATCCCTCTGCCTTTTATTTCTAGATTTTCAGTTGCAGAGAAAAGTAAAGGGTTCATCTGCCCTCCCAGTCCATTGCAAAATGTGAACAAATTGCCCATTATCTATGCCTTACATACGTAGATTGTCATATGAGAGAAAATGTTAAAGGATGGACATGTGTGGTTTAGAAAAGAAGTGGTTACCGTACTGTAGTATTTCACCGTTACAAAGTTGGTGGGCTCTACATACAGTAAATGTAGTTTATTTAATAATTGATTGAAGGTGGCATACCCGTTTACGGTTCAGTTTCCTGTAGCTTTGTTTGATTCGCGCAGCGACAGATTTAAACCGGATACACATATGCCATTCATATGTATGTCTGGTTTAAATCTGCTGCCGAATCTATGGGAAACTGAACCAGAAGCAGAAATGGGTATGGTTTGGTAACTGGGTTAGGCACAGAGTATATTGCTCATATTACCCAAGTGACATCACTTGGGTAATCTTCTCAGACTTTCCACCAGTCGCTCTAGTTACAGATCGCTTTAAAGAACGTTTTTTCCACAAACAATGTAACAACTCACATAACAAGAACACATATTCTGATGTCTAATGTGAGCACAGAGCCCCTTTTTAAAGGAGTTGTTCACCCCAAACATTACTTATTTTCTATCAATTACACACCCCATGAAGCCTTGAATTCATGTTTTTGTTTTTGTCGGATTCCTGAGCCAATAATCTGATGACCGGTGGAGTCTCCGGTAGGAGACTCAAATGCAGGTCAATTGAGTCTCAAATTATTCGCTCAGGAATGCGACAAAAACTAAAAAATCTCCATGAATTCAAGGCTTCGTGGAGTGTGTAATTGATAGAAAATAAGTAATGTTTTGGGTGAACTACTCCTTTTTTAAGGTATAATGTAGACCTAGACTACTGTATTAGTAGTACTAGATGGGTACTCTTCCTGCATGGAAAAAGCAGTGTGGGCTCATCTCTTATCGTCTGACACAGGATTGACATTTGATTGATTGATTGAATACTTTATTAACAAGAGTATTAACAATACAGGTAGTACAGACAAAGGTTATTCTAAAAGGATAACCCAGAAATGTTCCTTGACATGAAAAAAGTTTGAGAACCACTGATATTATAGCAACATTAGGATTTAGAAGACATTTGTAGAATCCCCAGGAGTAAAGATGTGAGTTAAAATTTTCGCTTTAAAACATATATTCACACATTTTCACAATTTTTCTAAATAATTGCAGATCTACAGGCTGAGCTTGTATATTTGCTATTTTTGAATACCCCAAAGTATAAAATAATGGTTATAGGCTAGCTAAAAATCTAAGATAAGCTATGTCCACTTTTATTTTGAGAACAGGACCTTTTAGGTTAGGTTTGGGTAGGGAGTCGAGAACCTTGTCTTTTTGGTAGGTCATTCCACATTTTGGTGGCAGTGTAGAGTCCAAGGCTGTAAGGGCATATAGGTGTAGGCTTTAGACTCTCTTTATAAGGACAGAAACCAAGGAACTTCTCTCTTTGGAGCGCCAGCAGAAGCTACTCCATTTATTATAAATTTCACACCAGACGTCAACCCGCCAGAACAACAATACAGTCGCACACCGTTTTACGTCATCATCCTGTGTCCCCTCCCCTCTCAGGCATGATCAATCAATCCCTGAGCCTATACAGCAGCATAGTAGAATACATTTTTTACCCATGTTTGAGCCGGATTTGGGGGGAACGAGATATGATGATTTCCTTCTGGCGTTATGCCCATGGGCATCACTCTCTCTAGAGAAGTAGTTTGACAGGTAACTGGGCACTGACCATATGTTACGACCCCTAGTCTAGGGTTAGGGGAAGCAACATAAAATGCAAGAGGACAAAGGATTTAAAACTGAATATATATTTATTACAAACACAAAGTATAAAGAGTTACAAAAATATAGATAAACTTTAGATGCCTAAGCCTAACCTATAACATAATACAACTAGACTTAACACACTCAATCAAAACATAAGACAAAGAATCAAAGGGTCTCTAGTCTTTCCTAAAGAAATACAAACAAGGTTGGTTTGGGTGAGAGAACAGAGGGATGGATTCTCTGCTGCTGTTAAGCTGACAGTCCTCTGCAGCAATGAATTCCAACTGAGGCTTTATAGAGGAGCAGAAGTGGCCACGCCCAATCAGCAGCCATGATCATTAGTGAACCAGCGAATCAGTGGCAGGGACTATTCCCCACAGCCATCAGACATTTGGCAATCAGCAGCACCCAGCAGACTACCAATTTTCCACCTCAGAAACAGGAATGAAAGAATACAAATGCAACACACAAATACTATAATATATCTAACGAAATTAACTAATACAGAATGAAATACGGTTGGCCGTAACACCCCCCTTCCTAAAAAAAAAAAACTTCTTCCCTAAGAAGTTTTCCCTAGAAGGGTTAGGAATAGGGCCAAACCAGACAGATGTCTGACAGAATAACACAACTTCTCGAATCTCATATTTTAATGTCTGGATATGCTCGACCAGTTTCAGAATACAATTAAAGGATTATCAAAAAACATTCAAATTAGTACTTGGGGTTATAACAAAATACCACAAATTGACCAGAATCAATATAATGACAACCAATTCAAATTAGTACGTGAGGGTAGAATACTCAATATGGACAAAAACATTTTGACGTTAACGTATTCACACAACACAAATGAGCAAACAGGCACTAAGCACACACGAAGGGGAGGAAAAGGCCACAAAGGGTTTCAAGTGGGAATAGGGAAACTAAGGGAACAGTCGGATACACGACTACTGAAGGACACGAAGGTTCACCTGTCATGTGAGCCCTCCCCAGCAAACATGACAGGAGCTAATCAGAAGGCCTTAACACAAGGATAATACACAAGTAATTAACACACCAAAATCACAATATGGGCCCACATTTACCCCCCTTTTGCTCATTCGAACTATTTTGTTGGCAGATTTACCCAGAAACGCATCATAAGTTTGCGCAGCCTTCCCCACCACCAATTTATACTGCAAAAGCAGCCAAATACCCCGAACAGGTAATACTTAACAAATTAACCTCTGATTGATCTAAGGTGTCACTTAAGCAATATGCTTTTAAGCCAAGGGTTATAAGTGGCAGTGTTAAGCCAAGGGGGCAGGTACACCCTGTCAGCTCTAACCTTAACTCCTTGATTGGAGCACCACCTCTCAGAGGTGAGGGCAAGCTTAAAGGAGAATTTTGGACTACGTTTTTCTTACCTTTTCTATTATGTTATGATATCTTAGGATGAATGGTACAGTAGAAAAATGTCATAACTCCATCCCGGGTCCGCCACAGCTTAAAACGTGCGCGGATAGGCCTTGCGCGCTTGATCGCATATTTTAATAGCTTTTTTTTTTTTTTTTTTTTAGATCTGACGTTCATAGTGACAGAACACTATGCAGCAAAAAAAAAAAAAAAAAAAAATCTAAGTCTCGCTAGACGAGATTTCAATCTCTTCTTATGTCTTCTTATGTTTATTTATGTTTTTTTTTACTTATGTTTTTTTTTTTAGTGTTCTGTCACTATGAACGTCAAAAAAAATAAAAAAATAAACTATTAAAATATGTGATCTAACGCAAGGCCTATCCGCGCACGTTTTAAGCTGTGGCGGACCCAGGATGGAGTTACTGTACCATTCATCCTAAAAATCCTAAAAATTCTCCTTTAACTCCCCTGAGTCCCCCCCAGCACAAATGAGAACCCACCCCTCCCCACGGACTTGTGCTCAAACATGGGGCACGAGAGCGTCCCCTCCCTCCCCATGGTCGCTGTGGGTTAGGGAGGACAGCCCTCGCCTTCACGTCCTCTCCTAAACCCACAGACGCACTTACCGTGGTAGCAGGTGAAGGTTTCTCGCCCGGAGCCACCAGAATACCCTTCTCCGACAATTGTTGTGACACACCAGTCCTTCCCTCCGCCTGCAGTGCAGAGATAGTAGAGACATTATTAGTGAACAGCAACAAAGGTGCTTTAGTGCAATGAAAAACCTAATACTAAGGGTGGGAATCTTCGCAAACTTATCACCCACAATACAAACTTGCCAACCCGAGACAAAACAAATCAGAACAAATTACAAACCGAATCAGTATAACCAAAAGAAAAAACAAATCTATCACAACTGTAAACTAACTTTTTAGGACGAGCCCCCAATTATGTTACGACCCTTTATCTAGGGGTCTAAGGGCCGCAACATAAACAAAAAGGACAAATTCTAGCATCCCTACATTGGCTCCCAATCACTTTCAGAATTGATTTTAAAATTGTATTAATTACCTTTTAAGGCCATCTCTGGTCTGGCCCCTTCATACATCTCCGACCTACTCGAGCCATATAAACCAGAGCAGGCTTGCAGAGTCTGTGGCCCGGTTCAAATCCCTCCTGAAAACCCACTTATATAGAGTCGCTTTTATTACCTAAAGACTTTTACCCATTGTGTCCTATACTGTATTGCTGCATTTTTTTTCTTTTTCTTTTTTTCTTTTTATGTTTTCATATTTATTTTTTCTATTTTTGTGGTCTCCTACTGTATGGTGTATTTTATCTCTGTGCACTTTGTAACTGTTTCGAAAGGTGCTATATAAATAAAGCTTTATTATTATTATTATTATTATTATTATTATATTAACTGTACATATCATCACACTGGGAGCTGCCCAGTACAATCAAAGTTCATTGATACATTTCTACCGGTGATCGAGCTGGTCTGGTAAGAATAGGATTGCATTCTACCGGGTGGCTTCCTTGGATTATTCTAGAAGGCAGGGAGTGCAAGAGGGGGAGGGGATGGATGTGGAAGTGACAGATGAGAGGGAGGATGAGTTTAAATGGAGATCGGACTCCGTTTGACTTGAGAGGATTAGAGGGTTTGTTCAACCCAGCACGTTTCTAGAAAGAGACAATAGAGACGTTGTAGTATAATAGAATACACTTCAGCAGTCCATTCACTTTGAAGCTTAGCTAAAGTTATTTCTAGCCAAGCTCAAGTTCATGGTGTCATAAATAAGTTGACTCAAGTGGTACATCTCTTATCCCTTCTTTGCTACGTTTCCCCTCAAAAATGGCAATTTAGTGGCAATGGCTCATCACAAGTTTCTGAACAAACTTCTTGAAGTTGTTTAATATTTATAACATTTTCTCAGCTGTCAAAACATTTAACAGCGATTTTACAAATGCAACAAAATCAAGCATTCACATTTTGGAGAAGCTGTATGCCATATATTACACGTTTTTACATGATACATCACTAAATCAAATGGATTACTAAAATTGCATTTCAATTATAATCAGTTATTTTATTCATTATTTTACCCCTACTTGGTAACAAGTAAAACAGTGGTGGTTGAGGCTAATTTTGTTTAGCCTTTTGTTTGTCAAAAACCTAAACCTTTGGGTAGTAGTAGTATTCTCAATGTGTTCATTAATGCAGAGGGCCTAACCCTCTCCTCTCTGCTAGTCATCAAATAGTAATGCCTGTGACAAAATGTCAAGTCGGCATCCTGGGGCTTGGAGGCTTTTGTTGTGCGGATAAGCCATGATGGGGAGTCTAGGCCGGGGACGAGAGCATCACAGGTGGTCAAGAAACTCCCTTTTACCTCGCTTGTAGATGTGGTTGTCTTTTTCAGGTGTGTGTGACACTAAGTAGTGTCTGAGTGTGACAGGGCTGCTAAGTGGAGACCCTTCCAGACCTGAACACTGAACAGTCTGTAGTGTCTCTCAGGTCCTTTTTATATTTTTAGTTTGTGGGCTTGCTGGGAAACAAACACACTCTAACGTTTTCTTCATTTTGTATTATTTATGTCTTCTCACTTTTTTCTCACAGTAACAACTTCCGCATACTTGGAGCAATACACTCATACTTTCATACTTGTTAGACTGGAGCCACGTGTAATTATATCATTTAACATATTTTTGTAAACTCTTTACATGTGACAAAGAGCAGCTTTGTGATTTTTCCATACTTGTCTGGCTGTAAATGGCTTCCAAGATTAGTGTCAGGAGCCTATTTTTACGATAAAATGACAGATCAACTCCAAACTTAATTCACATGTTGCGGAGTCTCACCTCAAAGGTGTTTTCACTTCTGACCATAGGAGGTGCCACAAATGTGAAACATTTGAACTGAATTTGAACAGGCATCCGCTGTCATTTACATTCCCAGCCTAATTTGTGTTCCCAGTCTGGCCCCAGACGATCATTATTGACACAAGGAATGAACAATCTGCATGCTTTATCATAGCCTTTTCCTCCATTGGCCTGTTGCATTTCCACCTTTCACAAAGGTATTGGAAGGGGTCCTTCGGGCCAAAAAGGTTGGGGAACCCTGGTGTAGAGGTTTAAATATATACGCTTAAATGGCAAAACTACTTTTAGAATGTATTTTCTGCAGCGCCCACTCTCCCTCCACCTGTAGTCAAGTCTGTGATTGAAGGTTCTTTTGTTTCAATTTCCGTTATGTGTTGTGTCATGGCAGTCAGGAACAGATGGCTGACAGGACACAGCTAACGACTAGCGTGCATCCTCTAGGCTGCACAGGTTTCTTTTTGCAACCCTGCTGTTAGCTTACTAATCGACTACTTTACATTCTTTAATTAAGACTCTTAAATATCTTAAATTGGCAATTTAAGATCTTAATTGTATTTCTTAACATAACCAGGAACACTTTTTGGACATCAGACATACAGTACCTGTATAGAACATTGATTTGATTACATCTCAAAACTGTATTGGTTTATAGTCCAGATCATACAATACAATACAGATGACGACATTCAACATTCATGCTGTTCTTTTTCTGTAGGTCTGATCCTTGTTCTCCCGTTTTGCTTGTAATCTGAGGCTGGATAGAGATAATACTGGTAGTTAATCTGACCGTGCTATGTAAATGCACAGTTTTAATAAGGAGCCCACAGCATGAAGTTGTGTTAGAAGACTGCATACTGAGATGCTATATATAGGTCTTCGTCAGCTCTGTTTACCTCTACAATGAAATCCCAATGGAGACAAAACACGCCGCTAGATTGTTCCTAATGTAGGTCTTTATACACCTGGAAGGGGTGAGACTGGTGCTTTAGAAATATTCTGTGTTGTTTAGAAAGTTGAGTTCTGTCTGCAGTGAAATAAGGCGTTGTGTCTTTGTGGTCACCGTATGTTATCTGCAGTGAAGCATGTTATAACACTGAATTCAGTTAGCCCTTGGATAGAGCTTGAAGATTTAAAGCACCTGTCCAGCTTCCTCAGGATGATGTTTGAGTTTTAAGTAAATACGCACAGAAACCAATCTTTGTTTTGTGCTTTCATATCTGTAATGTAGATTTTTATTGTTGGCACTATTGCTGTTCATCTTTTGTTTTGTTTTTTGTTTGTTATTTCCTTAACCGCATTTCTCTCTCAGTAACTGGATGAATCTTAGAGATGCAGAGACAGGCAAGGTGCTTTGGCAGGGAACCGAGGACCTTTCTCTACCAGGAGTAGAACATGAAGGTACACACACACACACACACACACACTCCTAGATTTGCGCACACATTTACAGTCTGTTGAGAGTAAACGGAATAAAAGGGACTGAACCTCAAACCCATATTTTGATGCATTAGTTATATTATTATTGTTCATAAATATTATTTAATATATTTGTTTGTAGTATAAATAAAAGTGGGCGACTATGCATTGGATTCAAATTGAAGATACACAGACCCTTTGGAGAGCTTGACATTGCTGTGTGATTAATATTGCATTTGACATTGAAAACTAGAGCTCAGACACTGCTCCCTCTAGTGGTTCACATCCCCATGCAGAATAATCATGCATTTGACATTGAAAACTACAGCTCATTGCTCCCTCTAGTGGTTAACAGTATCAAGTGCGTAATTTTTGTTTTGGACATGTCACACAGTCGATGTGGGAGTTATGAGCCTTGCTCTGGTTTCTGCTAACAAGTCCCCTGTTCCTCCCTTTGACTACCTGCAAAACAGCTTTGGCAAATCAAAGACCAATAAGAGTTAACAATGAGAGAGGCATCACTTTTAACGGGTCTCTGTTTTACACTTGCAGTAGTTCATATGCTTGTTCTTTCCTAAATCCTACATGTTACCTCTTCTCTCTTCTTATTTCTTGCTCCCTGTCCGCTACTTTTCCTTTCTTTTCGGCTTTCTCTGAAGCTTACTGCTTCTTCCTCTTCTCCTTGCCTCTTGTGACCACCTGTATCTTTCTCCCACTCCAGCCCGCGTTCCTAAGAAGATTCTGAAGTGTAAAGCAGTGTCCAGAGAGCTAAACTTTTCATCTTCAGAGAAACTAGAAAAGTTCAGACTGGAGCAGAAGGTCTTCTTTAAAGGACAGTGTCTAGAAGGTACAGAAGGCTCACCCGAAGAACTCATTATTTATTTATACATTTTTAACTGAGGGTCCATTTGGTTACATTTGTATAATCAGAGTTAAATGAACACTGAGGACTTTACATGGTATAATGCAACTAATTGCCTAAAAGGCATGCATCCATAGTTCTTTACTGTCCAGGTAGTATGATAACGCTGAGGAAGACCTATTAGGTCGAAACACGGCCGTTGTCTCAGTCCGTGAGAGGTAAATAGAAAACTATGGGAAAAGGACATTCATTGTGTGCCGTGTGAGCCGCACACACATTCATTGTGTGCATTGTGCGCCGTGTGAGCCTTCTGCTTTGCAGTCATTTCTCTCAACATACAGCTGCAGAACTGTATTGTGTAGGAATTATACTCTACTGTCTCCATTGGGTTTACTTTGTATCAGTTCTTCTCAGCTTCGAGTGCCTTGTGTTTGCTTCCAAATGTGATTTGTTCTTGTAGATGTTAATTCAGCTCCCCAAATTCTGTCTAAAACGTGTCACACTGTGGACGTTATAACCCGTGGCCGTGGCAAATTAAAAAAATCTTGTTTTCTCTTTCTCCCTCTTTCTCTATCTAGAATGGTTCTTTGAGTTTGGCTTTGTCATTCCTAACTCCACCAATACATGGCAGTCTCTGATAGAAGCAGCTCCAGAATCTCAAATGATGCCAGCCAACGTTCTCACGTAAGTCCACCATACTGCTACGCTCACCATTTTATCTGTTATTCATGCCACTGTCATGCTAGGAATGACATTTTTGCCATTATTATGGTATGATCTTAAGATATTTTCTTCCTTTGTTTAATATCATTATTACACTGTAGATGATAATTATATACGTATTATTTTCTCCAATAGTATTTTGACTATTTAAATTTTGTTATTGATAGTTAAAGAATATTTTGATATATTTCATAGTAATATTGTGTTCATCTCAATAATGTGACAGCCCCTGAGGTTTCCTTTATACTTCAGTTAATGCATTTATTCCTCTATATTTCAGTGGAAACGTTATCATAGAGACCAACTTTTACGACGATGACCTCCATGTGAGCACCTCCAGGGTACGACTGTTCTACGTCTGACCTCCGACCCTTAATCCCCCAAGCCGTGGTCTATAAATTACCAAGTTGAGACAATTTGCAGAGGCAAACAATTCGAGTGCTGAAGTGGGACCTGCATGTTTTATTAAACTGAATTCTGGTCCAATTGCAGTTCCCACTTTCACCTGAAGTTTGAATTTGCTGACTTATTGTTGTTTTGACCTGCATAATTTATAGACCTTGCTCTCCCTGCCCCATCCTCACAATCTCTCTAACCTCATCCCTGACAGCAGGGGGAAAGAGGGAGAAGGAGGAGGGGAAGAGGAGGGTAGAGAGAGAGAGGGAGAGATGAAGAGGTAATCTTTCTCCACTGTTGCCCCAGTATGCAGATCAACTCTCTTCCCTCTCCCTGTTGGACTGTTCCACTGTAAATATTCTGCCACTGATCTGAAGTCAGCCTTGGAGAGTGCTCTGTAAATTAACCGATTTGTACATTTTATTTGAACTCTTAAATGTTATGTTTTGTGTTAAGTACAGTCCCAGTACCTCACCCTTTTTAGCTGCATTCAACAAGGTGTCACATTCCTGAAACCCAAGTTGATGTTTGCCGAATTAAACATTTTCTAAGTTGTCGGCAAACAATATCAAGCTGTCATTGTTACATGTACATGTACATGTTAGGACTTGTAAATGTGTACCAACATTTGGCTTTAAAAGTTGACAGAAATTAAATGACACAACAGTTAAAATGTAACTGTTAGTATAAGGTCAAGTGCAGTGGCATTGAATGTTTGTCTTTAAATGTAATTCCCTGTTAACAGCTTGTTGGATGCAGCTCTGTTTTGTGTATCCCTGCTGGATTTTTAACCTCGGTTTCCTATCATCTCAGCGTGTATGTCAACATTTTTTGTTTGTTTTTTAGCTGCTAACTGAGTTCTGTAAATTAGGAGTGTTTAATACTACAGGATTAATGAATTAAAGTTGTCCACTATTTAATAACTTCATGGTGTGTCTGATATTATTCTGTGTGCTCGTGCTATTGGGCTTCCATCAGAAGGTGTCTCGTGTCCAAGAAAAAATACATTTTCATGGGACCTGAATTTGGTTATTCTATAAACATGGGTGACCCTGGTGCCTGAAAAAAGGCTGCTAGATGCAACTTGCTGTTTTTGTTTCACATATCTGGGTGTGTGTTGCCTGTCATCCCTTCTGCAGTCTGTCCCACTGTCTTGTCTCAAAGCATTTGTACTCTCAAAAGTATTTAAAAAATTGGTGCCTTTAACCCCCTATCTGGTATATCTATAGAGCTATTTATGTAAATAGAGCTGTATAAATATACTGTACAGTTTAAGTGGTTAACACTTGACGATGTTTAACGGGACAAATCTTCGGTAGATCCCTGTTCACTTGAAAATGTCTGCTCCTCCTTGGTCACTTGGCTGATGCTTTCGAGTGCTAACCATCTCACCCATAGAGATGTATTGATTCCAGCATCACCATGGTAATGTTATCATCTTTACTGCCAGCACTTCACCACTCCAGTGGGGGAGGCAACATAACACCCACCTTTCAGTCTGACCATGCCACATAATCGGCTCCTTTTCTTGTCTTTATGTTCATCATTGTTCCGGCACTACAATGAGGGAGTTGAGTATGACATGTTTTATCCATCTCCTCTGATGGTCCAGATCTTTCACATGTGTTGATGTATGAGTTGCAGCCTACCCCCAAATTCTGGTAGTGATATGTCCTGGTGTACTGTTACATTACATTATGGTCATTTAGCAGACGCTTTTATCCAAAGCAACTTACAATAAGTGCATTCAACATAGGTAGGCAAGAAAACTACTAATCACCGGAAGTCTTAAGTGCATTCTCTTCTAAAACAAGCAACTAAGAGTACCGGTATACCTATATATCAGCTACCTACTTTCTTAAACAGATGAGACAAATAGGAAAATCAAATGAGCACGAGCTAAAACCAATAAGTATCAAAATAAACAAGATCCAATAAAACAAGAGCTCATACAAATAATTGACAACAAGTAGGCAAGGCTAAGTGGAAGGGTCAGGGTAGTGTTTGGGTGTTTTCAGCCTGCGGCGAAAGATGGGCACTGACTCTGCTGTCCTGACATCAGTGGGGAGTTCGTTCCACCACTGTGGGGCCAGAACAGAAAAAAGCTGTGACCGCGTAGATCGGCCAGAAGGACCACTGAGCGATGGGGAAACCAGTCGCCCCGAGGCGGCAGACCGCTCAGGCCTCCACAGAGTTTGGAAGCACACTGAAGAAAACACTGCCAGGGCTGCCTTTATAGTCCTTGAGACTATAAAGGCACAAGGCACTTGATTGGGCTAGCCTACTTAACTGCTCGACTGATTTAAGCCTACTGCTTCAAACACAAATACTAATACAATTACAACTAATACAAACTAACAACAGCCTACTGCTTAAAGCACTATTAAGATATTACACTTGAAAAAAAACGTTGGGTCATTTTATCGTCTACTCAGGCTTTTGTGAGCCCCCCAGACGTTTTTTAAGTTGCTTGATTCAGTATTTAGATATTTGATATTCATTTTATCAGACACGCCCCCATCCTATACGAACCCATCGTAACGTCAAACTCCATTCTTTAATGTTAGATTCATCAAAAACACCCATCCTTGGTTCTGGTGATTCATCCTGCCCTCCTAATACGTGACGGGCTGTGTTTTTTCAATTACTTTTTTCATTTATTGTATTTAATTTTTTTATTGTATTTAATTTTTTTTATTTTCCCAAAAAAATATTAAAAATAAAGGAAAAAGGTAATAAAAAAACACGGTCTCCTCACGTATTAGAAGGACAATGTCAGTCACCAGAACCAAGGACGGCTGTTTCTGATGAATCTAACATGGTTAAAATGGAGTTTGAAGTTACAATGGGTTTGTATAGGACGGGGGCGTGTCTGATACAATGAATATCAAATATCTAAATACTGAATCAAGCAACTTAAAAAGTGTCTGGGGTGCTCCCAAAAGCCTGAGTAGACGATAAAATGACCAACATTTTGTTTGAAAGTTGAAATATCTCTTTAAGCACAACAAAGTACAACTAATAGCAACCTGTTAGATAAGAAAATCTTATACTTACACTACACCAGATGAGTTCAGTAGCTCAGGTCTCTACAGAGTTTGAAAGCACACTGAAGAAAACACTGCCAGGGCTGCCTTTATAGTCCTTGAGATGTGATGGGGCTTCTCCCAGACACATAGCAAGGCACTTGATTGGGCTAGCCTGCTTAACTGCTCAACTGCTTTAAGCCTACTGCTTCAAACACAAATACTAATACAAATACAACTAATACAAATTAACAACAGCCTACTGCTTAAAGCACTAATATACTTAAGCACAACAAAGTACAACTAATAGCAACCTGTTAGATAAGAAAATCCTATACTTACACTACACCAGATGAGTTCAGTAGCTCAGGTCTCTACAGAGTTTGAAAGTACACTGAAGAAAAAACTGCCACGGCTGCCTTTATAGTCCTTGAGATGTGATGGGCCCTCTCCCAGACACTTGGCAAGGCACTTGATTGGGCTAGCCTAGGCTACTGTTGGGGTTTCAAAAGCTATTCATTTATAAAATGTATTTGCTGTAAGTATCTCTGATATTATGTAGTCTAAGCTAGATATTAGGCTGAAAGAATCAAAGAATAAGAACAAGATGCACCAACTGGCCTGGCATATAGTCCACGCCTTATTCTGGTCTGAACATGACCACAGTCATATTTTAATTAGATTTTTCTGATCAACCTGTTAAGATGCCTGATTTCTAGCCTATAATCTTTTGCATAAACCTCCACTCTCATATTTCTGACGCTAATCACATTATAGGTATACTGCTTGATAACCGATGAAGCATATTTCTAAACCTATAATCTGCTGTTGGTCCGGACAGAGATTGATTGATTGATTGAATACTTTATTAGCAGTTTGCAAAAAAAAGCACATGAAAGTATAATTCAATACAAGGTCAGCTAAGAGGATTTAAAACCCAAGAAAGCCTATGGCTTGTTTCCATTGGGGTCCTTTGTTCATAGAAACATTTAATGACACACAGATATACAGTACACTACTATGCAAAACATCTAACAGTTTTAAAACAGAAGTCTCTGGCCTCACATAGCTAAGAAACTTGTAACAGGATGACCCCACATTAGTATAATACTATACAATATACAATTAATAAACAACTCTAAGAACTTATAATTTTTTTCCTCCAGAGTCAGACTAGAGCAGGTATACTCCTGAATCCAAACAACTACAACCAGTGGTGTAAAGTAACTAAGTATATTTACTCAAGCACTGTACTTAAGTACAATTTTGAGGTATGTTTTACTTTCTTCAGTATTTCCAATTTTCAATACTTTTACTTCTACTCCACTACATCTCAGAGGCAAATATTGTACTTAATACTCCACTCTACATAACTTTAGATACTAGTTACTTTGCACATTTAGATTACTATCACAAAACATACATTAACCACTTCAGCCCTATATATTTCGACCATTTGAAAACAGACGATCTACAAGCTCCAAGCTTGTAGATCTGCTATTTTCAAAATAATTTTTATACATTTTGAACATGAAATGAAACATTCTGCACAACAATGACTACTTTTACTTTTGGTACTTTTAAGTATATTTTGATGCCAATACGTTTGTGCTTTTACACAATCACACTTTGAATACTGGAAATGTACTTGTAACAGAGTATTAGTAATACTCTGTTACAATTAAAAAAGTATCAATACTGCAATGTAGTAATACTATTACTACATTGCAGTATTGATACTTTTTTTTAAACATTATTAGTTCTAAAAAAACTTCAGAACTTTTTTAGTTTTAGTTTTAAAAAAAACGTTTTTGTTTTATTTATTTTTGTTGTTTTTAGTTCTAAAAAGTACTAAAAACATTTAATACTTTTTCCACCACTGACTACAAGTACAACTACATATCCCAGCGGTCTTTGCGGCACATGTGTCCAGTCCTCAGTCCTGACTGCCTGCCTGTAGTGTCGACCTTCAAGGAGCTGCCTCACTAAAACTGAAGCATGGCGAGCAAAGATCCAAGCGTGAGTTTAATGTTGGATATCAAAATATTGAATAACGTTAGTTTATGACGTTGCAGGGTTAATGTGTCTGTTAGGAGTCTGTAGTTAACTGTACATAAACTCTTGAGTTGACATTAGAGAGAGAATGAGCTAACTACGTATCAAACATTAGCCTAAATGCTAACGTACAGTTTACGTTACATTTATTGACATAGAAACTTAATCTGTCAACGACAAACACACATAAGTATCTCTCCATTTATATCCACCAAAACATTTTCCAGTGTTAAAACTCAACAATAATTCATAGCATAACGTTAGGATTAGGCTATCGCTAGGCTAGTTTATTAGCCTAGCTGGTTGCTTAACACCTACTTTATATCACGTTATGTGATGTGATGAAAGGTTATATTCTTCAGACTGAATAAAAGTCTACATATAGCTTTGATTCAGTCTGGTTTAGTGTCTGTAAAGTGACAAATATCGAAGAGAATATAGCAGTTTCTTCATGCACTGCACGACCCTGACGTAACGTCATGTTAGTTACATGATTAAAGTCAGACGAGTTTTAGAATAAATCCAAGGAACGTTACAGAATCAAACTTTATTGTCACATCACATTACAAGTAATATGGGTGAAATTCTTAATTGTGCAGGCCCATTAATGCAGTGAAAAGATAGATAGAGAATAGAAGTACAGTAAAGTGCATTTAAGAAGAAGTGGCTGATGTTGCCACAGAAGACCAATAGATGTCATAAATCAGGGGTCTGCAACCTTTTTTGACATGAAGTGCCATGTTTTCATTTTCTTGATAGTCAAGTTTAATTATGACATCAAAATGAAATATTTCCAACTGATTTTGATTGTCCATAGGCTATACATAACAATTTTATTTTCTTTAGAAATATTTCAGGATGTAATGATCATTAGGCTAGAGCAATAACCCACCTATCTCCCAGACTCCCTCCCCAGGCAGAAGTAGGAGTTTGAATGATTGTAGAATTATGTGCAGGATGTAATTGTAATTTGTATATAGATGTGAGGGGGACTTAATTGAACTGACTAAAGCTTTTTTAAATATTTGATTTTAAAAGATAGAACCTCTCTCACACTTATGAGAGTGATTACCCTCCCCTGTGCCAATGTTGCCAACTGTGCCTAAGGTTGCCTACCCCTGGCTGTCATAAATGATTTGCCTTCACCAGGGTTGTGTCACTGAAACAAATGACAAATGGAAAGTTAAATATGAATCTGCTGCTAAATACTGTCAGACAACAAATAGAGTTCGAGCTATCATACAGACTTATGTGACATACAATGATGTACAGTTGTCAATGGTCTTAAGGCTATAATAAACATTGTAATGTAGATATCAACACCGATTCATCTATTAAATGTTTGTGTCTTTTCTCTAGCGGGTTCTCCAGCATCTGAGGGATCTGGCTGGGAGGATGTCATCCTCAGGTGGTGGCAAAGGTGCAGGATTGGGGCTAAAGCTTCTCATTGGAGCAGGAGCTCTGGCCTATGGCGTTAAAGAAGCCACCTACACTGGTAAAACACACACACACCTTTAACTACAGCACAGTCACTGTTATGACAATTTCCATCTCCTACCTGCCTGTCTTGCTTCTCTTTATCTTTACTCCCCTAATGTCTGAAGTGATATTTATATTTTGGTAGAACATATTCCTCTTTCCAGCACACACTTTCATACAGGTGGAGAAGTTAATTAGTCTCCCCACAGTTTACGACAGACTACTGTTACATCTTCTTCTTACGGCTAATTCAGTGATGCTGCTAGCCCTGTGTCCTGTGTCTCTGACGCACATATTTAAGAAAGGACGCATCAAACAAACCATCGCAGCATCCACGGGACTCATGCTACGTTATGCTGCTATGTTATGAACAAATTCAGCACTTATAATGTGGGACATTCCCGCACTAATATTATACCCAGAGCAAACGTGAAAGCGGAGCGGGACTCGTCTCCGTCTCTCCAGAGTCGCTGCGTCTCTCTACAGGCAGCGAGGAGCGACCCCCCCCCCCCAGTGCTGGCTATGTGTATTTATAGTTCGACGAACGGCCGTGTTGCGCAGCGAAACTCTGCGAGTGAGTCGATTTGCAGTAAATTAATTGTTCTTTTTTGGTGCAACACAAGCATAGATCAGACTTAAAACGTAAATATATCATTTGAAGGGAATCTCGCTTTCTAAAAAACACCAGAGAAATAAATACTTCTTCTCCAATAATAACAAATATCTCTGTTCCGTCTCTATTATGCTTCCCCCTAAAACATAGCGTTGTTGTTCTTTAGTTCCTATCTATTTGTTTATGTAAGTGTAACTTATATTTTTACCATCATTATTATTGCTTCTGTTTCCTTGTCTCTCCTAATGAGAATAGTAGCATCCTCAATTCTGCCAGCTCTGCCTCCTGTCTTTTCGCCAATGCCACCGTTTCGAAGCCGCTTTGTACAGCGTGGCTGGTCTCACTACAGTCTTATACATCTTCTCTCTCTCTCTTGCTGGTACCCTTCTGTCACAAATGACTCCTCCTGGCACTTTCCTCCATCCGTACCAACCTGCCTGCACTCTCTTCTTCACCTCTCATCCACACTCCCCATTACTTTGGATAGTTGAACCCAGGCATAACAACTTAACTTTCGCCACCTCTACTACCATCCTCAGTCACTGTTCCACTGTTCTCTCTCTCGTTCAGGCACACATATTCTGTTAAACTCTTGCTAACTCTTCTCTCAATTAAATATGCGGAGAACAAATAGACTTCTATTACATTATGTTGATAATTTATTAAGAATTCTTGATTTCTATGACAGAAAACGTATACATCCTCTTCTATAAGCTGTATTTTACATGTTCTTAGAATTTTGCGTTAATTAATTCTATATCTGTGGGTTCATGTTACGGTGTCTCTAGTGGAGGGAGGTCAAAGAGCCATCATCTTTAACAGGATTGGAGGGATGCAGATGGACACTGTACTGGCTGAAGGGCTGCACTTCAGGTACTGCTATGATTTATTTATCTCCTGGCTGTTCTTCTAGTATTGGTTTCGGCACATCCTTCTGGCTATGTGATCTGAAGGCTTTGATGAATAACTCTTTATGTTGTAGGATTCCATGGTTCCAGTACCCTATCATCTATGACATCAGAGCCAAACCCAGGAAGATATCTTCTCTGACTGGAAGTAAAGGTAAAGGAGACACCACAAATTTAATCTGAAAGTAAGACAATTGCACGCTGTTGAATTGACACATCAGAAGTCTCCTCAAAGTGTCACTGAGTAACAAATTACTGTAAGTCACACCTACCAAATCTGCAGCACACATTTTACGGGATGAGCCTTTTTTCTGATGCATTTTGATTTACCAATTGAAACATTCTGTTGACATATTTGATTGAATCAGTGGCAGCAAAGGACATTTATATTAGGAGATGGAAGATGATGAGGAGAACATAACTCTTACTCTTCTCTTTTTGTAGACCTGCAGATGGTGAACATAGCAGTGCGTGTGTTGTCCAGGCCCTTGGCCTCCAACCTGCCAATTATGTATCAGCAGCTGGGGAAGGATTACGATGAGAGAGTTCTGCCGTCCATTGTTAATGAAGTTCTCAAATCTGTGGTCGCCAAATTCAATGCCTCTCAACTCATCACACAGAGAGCTCAGGTATTATTACTTTTACTGCTACATACGTTTATGCATTATGACTTGCAGTATGAGTATGCAGTTACAAGTTCTAACTGTAAGATACGCAGATAGATAAACAGCGTTTTACCGTACACGTATTTTACCATCTTGATGTCAAATCTCTCGCATTCCATCCTTTGTTTACCTATTGTTTGGAAAGAAACTTTTTTGTGCATGAATGCGTCCATGTGTATGTGAGGTGTAGTTGGTGTATGTATTTTCTTCTTGCTTGTACCCATCACATCCCGTGGGGGAACTTCACCAAAGGAGGGCGGAGGGGGATAGCAGTTAGGGTTAAGCTCAGGGACACTTTGACACATTGGAGTCGTACGTGGCACCTCCGTAGTCCTAGGCAGGCTCACTAACCATTCAGCTATGGCCGCCCAAATGTATTGCACACTTCTTGAAAGAGCTCAACACCTGAACATCTCCTGTGTGTGTGTGTCTATGCATCATTGGCCCCAGACTTGAATTATGATGTTTGAATCCAGTTAGAGCTGCAACTATCAATTATTTTCTTAGCGATAGCTTTACTTTGTTTGATTCATAGAATAATCAAGAAATACGTTTTTTGATCAAATCCTTTTTATGCCTCCTGTGACTGGAGGCATTATGTTTTCGGGTTGTGTGTCCAGTCCACCCACCTGCCCGTCTGTCCCAACCTTGTGAATGTCTCAGGAACACCTTCAGGGAATTTCATGACATTTGGCACAAATGTCCACATGGACTCAAGGATGAACTTAGAAGTAGGTGGTCAAAGGTCAAGGTCACTTGACCTGTCACTTGACCTTTGACCAAGGTCACTTGACCTTTGACCACCTTACTCTCGTGAAAGCGATATCTCACGAACGCCTTGAGGGAATGTCATTACATTTGGCAAATTACCACTTAGATTCAAGGATGATCTGAACAAAAGTAGCTGGTCAAGGTCACTGTTACCTCACAAATTCTTTCTTCACTACATGTACTTGTCAGTCTGGACAAACACGGATGTAAATGGCAACTGGTTGGCGGAGGAATATAACCGCATATGTGGTATTTCTAGTTTTTGCTTCTAGTTTTAAAATTGGTTTTGTCTGATTAAATGTTGCAGCCCTATTGGCCGTTTTTAGTCCATTTATACTTTTTAAAGACTTATACGAACACCATAGGATGACTTTCATGTCAGAGTATTATGTGTATGTATTCAATTGTACATTGTCTGTAGATATCACTAGTACCATAAGTAATAATAATCGGACACACAAAATAAATCTCCCATATAATGATGGACTGTCCCTCCTCCTCGCACAAAGCTGAAGACACGAGACACTGAAAAGTGTCGTTTCTCTTGCAGCCTGTCAACATAACGTAGGATGGAAGACAGTCAATGATGTTTACTAAACAGAGACTGTTGCGTTTATGATAAGCTTCCATTTCAATCACAAAACATATGCGCTCTTATAACTTTCATCAGCAAAAAAGAAATTGATAAAAACAAATCTATGTATCAACACATAATCAAATTATTGACCTTTTATAATCGATTAAATTAATTAATGTGATTAACTGTAGTAGCTTTTTGCTCTCTACCAACTCTTTCAACGTCTTCTACTGTATTGTCTAACTAAATACAAATCTCTATAAATTAATCATTAAAAGATGTATTTCCTGCAGAATAGCTTTATATTTATGTCTGTGTGCTAGGTGTCATTGTTGGTGCGACGGGAGCTGTTTGAGAGAGCAAAAGACTTCAACATCATCCTGGATGATGTGTCCATCACTGAGCTCAGCTTCAGTGCTCAATACACTGCAGCTGTGGAGGCTAAACAAGTCGGTAAGGACTTGCACTGCAAATATAATTATATCGTCTCTTGTCGGGTGGAAACCTCGACAAGCACGCTATGAGCTTGTATGAGCTGCTATTTTTGAATAGCCAACGTATAAAAGGTTAAAGTGGTTAAAATGATAGTGATGCTATGTTGACTACTTTTGCTGGGGACCCCCTGGAACCACCTTTGAGAGAACCACTGACCTAGACGGCTCTTCAGTGTACACTCATTGGTCTTGTATACGCCAGAACAATAAGATTGCGCGTGTGTGTGTGTGTGTGTAGCCCAACAGGAGGCCCAGAGAGCCTTCTTCTACGTAGAAAAGGCCTTACAGGACCAGAGACAGAAGATCATCCAGGCAGAAGGAGAGGCTGAGGCTGCAAAAATGGTAACTACCAGACTCTAAACAGGCTTTATCTTCTAGTACTGTGTGTCTCTGATTAGACAATAGGCATATTTAAAATGCTGGGTAGGTGTTCATGAATGAACCCCTAAATTTACACTCCAAAATGTTTACATCACGTTACTAAACTGTATGTTGTAATGTCTACGTTTGGGTGTCTTTTTGTAGTTGGGCGCAGCAGTGACTAAGAACCCAGGTTATCTGAAGCTGAGGCGGATCCGAGCTGCACAGAACATTGCTAAGACGGTCAGTAGTACTTCTCATATTGTCACTGTTGGGTGGAAACCAAAACTGTTACTTTTCAGGAAATGGAAAAAAGTACCTAGGCTACATTGGCTATTTGCACTAGTTTTGCGACACTGTCATAAGATGAAGTATAAAATAGGGCATTAATTTATGAAAGAATAGAAAAGCTCCTCGGAGCGCAGGTCTCCACCAGGCAGGGTTGCCGACCCAGGCCTACCCTATGTCAGTCACGACATGAGGCTGACTGGAAAGATTTAGGGGGTTCTTCCTTGGCCCTCTCTTTTGCAAAACTGGCCCCTCACGCACATTTTTAAAGCCACCTGACCTTCTTAAAATAATGGCCCTTCTTGAAATAAATATTTGTTTTCCATAAATATAATATATTCTATATTTGTTTCAGTTTATTCCGTTTTTGGAAAAAACAGAAAAGTATGATTTAGGCCATTATTTTAAGAATGTGCTATGTGTCCTCCTATGGCTCTTCTGTAGTCTTTGCCTGGACACAGGCTGCACACACACACACACACACACACACACACACACACTGGTGCTCACACATGCAGCGAGCTCTCAGCAATTGATTCGTCTCGTTTATCTTGGAAAATACAGCACGTGGCGACGTCTCTGCTCTGCCGTGGGAAGCGATCTCTACGTACATAGCTGGCGGCGGGGCAAGAGGAGTGTTTTTTTGTTCACGCGACATCCAGTTTTGATTGCACCAGATGCATTATTTGCAGGATTTTGTTTTTTTCCTCCCAATTATTTTTTGAGGTCGCACAGATTACATTTTGGGAGCGTATGCAACTAAAGTGGTCGAAAGTTTGAGCCCTGATTTCAGTGTGATAAGTATGCATAACGATGCAGTTGTCTGAGCTTTGTCTGAAAGGAGGCCCACTGTCCCATACTCTGAAAACCCCTGGCCACCAATTAAAAGCAAAGATAGAAGCCATCATTGAAGTTAAGGTTAACTTGCTCATTTTGCACTGACAGCATTTTGTTCCCTCGTTGTTGTCTACAATGCTTTATTTCTACGCTTTTTTTATAAATGTTTTGTTTTTTGTCATCTTGTTTCCAGGTAGCACAATCGCAGAACAAGGTTTATCTTAGTGCTGACAGTTTGGTTCTCAATCTGCAAGATGACTCATTTAACAGGTAGGTTTATACGCACGCACACACACACACACGCGCACACAAAGATCAAGCCACAAGGACACATAGTCCACAAAACTACATGTCACTGCTGACCTAATAGAAATGTATGTTAATTACTGGTGCTACTAATACTAATACGTATTGTAGCAAGAGATCAGAGATCTACTGCCTACTGGGGAAATCTAAATTCTATGAATGGGCTTGAATCGTGGAGAAAACCAGTGCTAACAAATCGTTTTATTTTATTTTAAAATGCAGGACATGCATAGAAACACAAAACTATACAAAATAACACTATTACAACTAAGCAAACCCTAACACCTGCCCAACCACCTGCCAGCACTGGGGGGAGAAGAATATATTTATACACACTATAAATATAAATGTGCTGTATATTAAAAGATAAGGGAATATTAATCAATGAATTGCCTTTAGAGACTTGATATATGAAAGAATAGGGTAACAAACCTACGCCCACTGCTTTGAAAACCAAATCTGATACCGTACCAAAATGAAGGACTGCCTTACAGTCTTTGCTGTGATTCTGTGATACTGTTTATTATTATTATTATTACTATTGTTGTTTATAAAAAAATAAAAAGTTTTACCCAGTCTTATCCCACTCTTTGAAATTAGATGTCAGACTCACCAGATGTATCAGTAGGCTCTCTGATTGTCTGGCTACGTGAGACTATAAGTATGGCAACTGGTTTAAAGTTTTTGCTTCCATTTCTTTCCTTTTTGTAGTAGCCTGTCACTGGGCCTGAAAAAGTGATGAAAAGGAGACGTAGGGAGAAGAGGAGGAAGGATCGTTAAAGCTGGAGGAGAAAGAGGCAGTAGCATTGTTTTTGTCATCAATTTGAATTTGACATTTATGCAAAACTATGTCAGACTTGTACATGGAATGTGACCTTGGAGAATTGTCAGTGTACGTGCGTATCATAACAGAACTGGATAAATAAATCAAATGTACATAATCTTACATTCTAGAATAAAGCTGTGGATTTGACTGTGTGAACTAACATATTACAGTATATGAACATATTGTAAATTCTACAAGTTTATTTTTCACCAGTACACATTGTTAATATGGCTTAATGCCATACCCACCCAACAGTACTGAAACCTTCTGGAATCTTCTCGAGGTCATGGACTTGCCAGCCACCATAAGTACAAATGGCGCTGCAGCTTGTAGTAAATGTATGTTACTGAACCCAAATAAAATCTAGGGACTCTACTTCTTTCCCCTCATTTTGGGCATTTTTAGTCTAATTAGAAAAGACTAATTAACAGGCATGTCATTGAGGTCACAATCCCCAATAAAACAAATTGCACACTTGCATTGTAACACAATGAAAGCCATGCGCTCTCACCATTCTTGGGTTGGATATGCCTAGTGTCCCATGTTTTATCATTGGAAGTGCATGTTTTATAGGTAGGGTCCCTCTTGTGGTTGGATTCTTCACACAGTGAAGTTCTACAGTTCTTAGACATTCTACACAGTACTGTATGTTGCCAACCCCTAAACAAACACATTTCTCACAGCCACATTATGATTCAGAAACAAAGAAAACACCATATATACAGGAGAATAACAATTTATGTTTCCGACATTTACCAGATGCCCTCATCCAGATCAACTTAAATAGTCCATGTTCAGACTAAGTGCCATGAACACTTAAGGAAGTAGATGCCTGAGGAAACGAATTAAGTCTGCAGATTTTGTTTGGGGACGGGTATTAGAGTTACCGCTGCAGTTATCGTAAATTATTTGAATGACTGAATGCTTTCTGATTGAAGGTTCTGCTCTGTTAATTTTCTGTGCCGTAGATTGGCTCTGAGGCTGTGCTGCAGTTACTATTGGTCAGTAGAGCCATTCCAGTCTTCTGGTTGGAGTTGATCTAATAACATTGTCTGCTTGACAGAAACAAAGACTTTTTTTTTAATTCCAACATCTGATACTTTGTCTTGTCTTTCTTTAAGTGTATGTTCCACCTTTTTTGGGGTGGGGGGGTGGTGCAGTCTTTTCAAATACTTAACTGTACTACTACAGTGTTAGTATGGCTCTATTTATACCAACTTAAATGCAAATTATTGCTTAATCCAAAACTGCATAATGTAATTGCATATGTCCTTTGTCAAACAATTATTAGTTATTGAACTGAATTGGTAGAACTTTTGGGTGGTGGTAATGGACAAATTAACCTGGTATTGGTATGACCATTTTTTCCTAATGTCCCAAAAGGGGCTATAATGTACAAATTTAATATATGAATTGGATCTTAAATTTGGATTGAACCACATGCATACAGTATGTTATATAAACCAAGTTAGCCTCATGTTTTTATTTACTGTAGGTTCAACATTTCAATATTTTTATTGAACCTTGGTCATTGGTTTGTTTATATAACATCCAAAGTACTATTAGGCTACCATTTTAGCTGCCCTCAACTGCTTGAGCGGTAGATTCCTATTGTCTCCAGGAGGTGGAGTTGAAGTGCATCATGGAGGTCAGCTTCTGTCACTGACTGTTATTACAGCTGTGCAGTGTGTTTCATCCGAATCATCTGCAGCGATGCACCTGTGTGCTGACTGTCCTTGTAAAGGAAAACGGTTACCTCTCAGCCTGTGTGCTGACTGTTCTTGTAAAGGAAAACGGTTACACCTCTGCCTGTGTGCTGACTGTTGTGGTAAAAATGGAAACGGTTATCGCTCTGCCTGCCTCTCTCTTTCACTCAACCCCCCCTCTCCTCCCCAGTGGGTGGCGTTTGCTGTTTCAGCTGCTGCGCTTCTATGGCAACAGTGACCTCATGCTGTGAACGGTTGCTATGGTTATGGGTTGTGACATCATAGCAGGTATGGTCAGTTGCTATGGTAACACAGCTACCGGCCCTAGCAGCTATTTCGGTTACAACACCACCACCACCAGAACACTCCTACTGAGTGATTGTGAGAGAGAGAGAGCGGGGGGAGCCAGATAGAGGAAAAAATGACTTGCTGTAGTAAGGTCATTTCCTGTTTCAGAGAAGGAAGTACGCCTCTAGACTACAGCCATACTCCAGAGCAGCCTCTGGCAGGGGGTGTGTGTGGAGAGAGAGAGAGAGCTGAGCCGGGTGTTTAGAACTGTAGCTTGAACAAAAGACCTAATGACATTAGAATGATGCTGATAGTTACCCATAATGGGACCATTGTTAGCATGCATCCCTGTACTGAACAAGAGGAGAGAAGAGGGGTGGGAAGAAGAGAGGAGGAGAGGATGATGGTGACGACTAAGTGGAGGAGGGGATGGGAGGAGAAGGTTTCATTGCACTGGTGAGAAACACAAAAGAGGAGGACCGGGCCAGAGAACTAGGCTCAGTTTGACCTTAATGTGTTTGTCCTTGGTGTATTGTATCCTGAGACGTGGTACAGTACATCCAAAAACAGGAAATTGATACTTCCAAACATGCCTTACTTGCACAATTTCACAATGGATTGCGCTCCTGCACTACCCTTGAGCCACGTGTGCCAAAACCATATTCTATGAGATGTCATCATCAGTCAGGCTGCTGTAGCATATGTACGCCACCCCAGTAATCCATATCATTTCCCCATGCGACCTGCACTGTATAGCGCATGCAGTGGCGTGGCATTGATATCACTCTTTAAGCTTGATTTATATTTTGTCGTATGACGGATCTGCTATTTTTGGCGAGTGACACCGTCGCACGGCGGATTATAAATGAAGCATTAGGGACATGGAAATAAAGGAAGACAAGGACGGGGAGTTGCAGGGCTGAGGGAAGGTCAGCAGTACTGCTACTACACTACTGTGTGTGTGTGTGTGTGTGTGTGTGTGTGTGTGTGTGTTTGTGAGTGACAGTAAGGGGAGTGGTCAGGTAATCTGATACGTGTGTGTGTGTGTGGCAGTGGGGAAAGGGAGGGAGGGAGGGAAGGAGAAGGAGCACCACCAAGGATAATCCTCTTTCTATCCGATGGAAATGAGGGGGGTGGGGGGGGGGGGGTAATCTGAGAATGGATTCTTGGGCAGAGAGCCGGAACCTCAGGAGAGAGAGTGCGCACGTGTGTGAGAGAGATTGTTTTAATTAATTAATTTTTAATTAGTCATCTCTCATTAATTATTCCTTTGTTGTTTTTTTCCCACTCCTTTTCAATGCACAAAAACAAATATTATTTTTTACAGCCGCTGAATGAAAAGTTGCAGTAAAGATTACACCCTGTTGTGTCCAGAAGTGGGGGATTGTCTTGTACTCTCAGATTGACAGGCTTCGACTGGGCTCGCTGGCATTCATTCACTCAGCTAAAAAGGAAGAAAAAAAACTAAACTATAACAAATCTGTTCATGTACAAACCAAAATCAGTCAGTGAAAATCAATTGAACTGAAGTTCTAAGGATATAAAGGGAAGACGTGCACAATTCTGAAATGCTGTCGCAACACCTACTGACAATAGACAGACATGTAGTATGCTTGTAGATGTGTTGTTCAGCTCTGTATAGGCTGGAACATGTCTCAAGGTGAGTGACTCCGGTAGATGGGGAGAAAGCACTCTAGCAGGAATTCAAGAAGGCATGTTGAAACACATACTGACAGCACTGTCATCACCTTTCTCTCTCTACCCCCCCCCCCCCTTCTCTCTCTCTCTCCTCCATTCCCTGACTGTTTCCTTACCTAAAATTAAAGTAATTGTGTTTAGTGTGTATAACCCTAGGTGCCTTAGATCCATTATAGGCTGAAAAGGCGTTTAGCCAAACTGACAAAACATTTACTCATTGGCTGGCTTGCTGGCTGGTTTGTTGACGGACTGGTTATTGGACTGGTTGGCTCACTGCTTGCTTGGCTGACTTACTTAACAGAGAGACAGGCCTGGACAGAGGAAAGGAATCCTCTTCAGATTAGATTAGACTGAATGTGCTACTAAATCATTACAGACGGCAGAATTTACAGTATTGCTATTAGCGTATTTCCATGTAACTCTGACATGACCCAGGCTTAGGGCCTTAAGGCAATGGAAATATATATATTTTTTAGCCTCTTTGTAAAACGCTAATGAATTACAGAGTAATGGATTACATGGATTTTTACTTTAAAGTGCCTCTCCTCGCCATTGTCTTACCAGAATATAAATGAACCCCACATAGGTCCGTGGTAGAATGAGAGACCTATTGCAGCCATGTGACTTATGCATTACCAGCCCATGCTCGATGTAAAGGAGTTGCTTGTCTCTAAGCAAAAACTAATGACACTGTGGTACACAGCATACTCCATCCCTCCTCCCCACTCCTCTCCTCATCTAGCTTCTCTCCTCCCCGTCCCTCCCCTTCTTCTTGTCTTGTCCTCATCTCTCAACTCCTTTCCATTTTTCTCCCATCCTGTCCTCTCCTCTCTATATTCTCCTTTTTACTCCCCTGCCCTCCTTTCGCCTCTCATCTATCCTGCTCATCTCTTCCTTCTCTAGTCGCCTTATTCTCTCCTCTCATATCCTCCCTTTTCCTTTCCTTTCCTTTTTCTCTCCTCTCCCCTCCCTTCCTGTCCTCTCTTCCTCTCCTCCCATCCATCTCTCTTGCACAGTGTCAGTCTCTCCGGGTTGTCATAACAACCAACAGTCTTTCACCAAAATCAGTCGGTCCAGATCCAGTCCGGGTTGTAGCTCCACTCCAGGCTTTCCCTGCCGCCACACAGCTAGCACTCTGCAGTGTCAAATATCTCTCCCTTCCCCTCTTCATCTCTCTCTCTCTCTCTCTCTCTCTCTCTCTCTCTCTCTCTCTCTCCCTGAGCCGCCATTTCACACCAACCTGCTGTGTTCTGCTCTGTGATGGAGGAAGAAAGATAGGGCTTTGTTTCCGCAGACGAAAAAGAGAGGGGAGTCAAGGTGGGAGTAAGGGGAGGCATAGAGAGTGAAGAAAGGAAATGAGGAAGTCTTTGCGATACATTTATTCATCGGTAGGGAACCACCACTATGAGAATATTACGACCAGTACTAGCTGATGATCAAACGAAATACAAAAAAACTAAAAAAACATCCCTGAAACTTTTTTTTAGCAACATCCTGCTTCACGTTGATCCAGTTACACTTTTTTTCCTTTTTACTGGGTCATGCCAAATATCAGTACAATTGGTTACTGATCTGCTCATTATGACAGTTAGTGATGTGCCTTGCTCAAGTGCTCCTTGATGCTCCAGAGTTTCCTTGATAGTCTGGCGTTTCAAACCAGCAGTTCTCTTGAACTCAAGGCTGCTCCTACCAAGGGCATGAACATGAGAATCAACAGAGTCACAGATGAATAGTAGTTTAGTCCATGGGTAGGATTTCTTTGTGGGTGTTCAGCAATCACTGTTCTTTTGTTTTTGTTTAGGTTATTTTGGGTGCATTTTAGGCATGTAGTGGAGAGAGAGAGAGAGAGAGGTAGGCAGGAGAGAGAGAGAGGGAATGACATGCAGCCTCAGGTCAGATTCAGACCCGGGCCAGCTGTGGGAAGGACTATAGCCTTATTTATCTGGCATGAGCTCTCACCAGGTGAGCCACCGGCACAACCCCAGCAACCACTGTTAAATCTTTATTTATTAACTTTATTTTTGCTCACCTCTGGAGAGTGAAGAAATGAGATAGAATAATAGAATGAAAGCCACAACAAACAAGCAAGCAAACAAACAAACAACAAATATGGACATGACAATTAGTACATTAGTACTCAACGTTTATAACGGACTCCCTCAGAGAGCTGCGGACATTCAGCCTTTTCTTTTTTCTTTTGTCATTCCATTAGTAATTTCAATGAGACAACATTACTTATCAAAAACTTCAACGCTAAACACGGAAACAACATATCTGGGTCACCTCATCAAAGTTCATATGTTAGAAGTATTTAGACTTTGTTCTGAGGTCTGCCTGTGTGGGTGGGTGGTTGGGGGAGGGGGGGAGGGAGGGGGCCCTCTGTTGCCATGGATACTTGAGCTGTAGGTTTGACTTTGCATCACTGGAGGGCAGCAGAGAGACGCAGCGTGGGGCAACTCACTGATTCAGCAGCGGCCCATATGAATCAAACACACACACTTGTACTTTGATCCGATTTCCTGGCAGTCTTGAATATATAATTGTGTAGTAAAACAGACAGACACCTCCCCGCCAGCCAGGTACCCTGTCCAAGTGAATATTTAAACCCACTGCTGCTGTAATGTAGATATCTGCTTTGTTAATGTATTATTGATATTTAGATGTAGCAAGAGACTGGGCGCTTAGGGAAACTGTTAATAATAGATAAGGTCCGTAGTTTAAGCCGGATTTGATGTCTGCTGCATTTTAAAACAACTTTTACATGTATTAGTTATGACTACAGACTATGATAGGCTACATATGCAACACTGCCCAGGGATTGGCCAAAAACTAGCTGAGCTTCACTTATCCCTACAGCAATGAGTCGTACAGACAGCAGTACATCTCTATTACATACACAGCATGTGTAGGTGCATTGCGTGAGGGACAAGCGTAGGACACGGTCCCTCACGCGCAGCAAAAACACATCATATCTTCACTTGTACCATAAATCATCATAATATCAACAGGCCAATAAAGTAAGCAGCACAGAGCACGACCATACATCACCATCATCCCCATTACCAGCCGTTACATACCGGGTACAGGGAGGCACAGATTACTTGACAAGGTTGTTTGTCACTGGGATAAATGAGCTGTACACTCAGATTGAAGCTGCGTGTGTTCTTTGTTTGATCTTGGCCCTGAGGGGTTCATTAGATTAGAAGATGAGCGTGAGTTGAAAGTGATACTGAGAAGTTTACCTGAGATCTTAAGTCTGATTTATACTTTATCGACAATGTGTCATGTGACAAAAAAAGTCAACTTTTCTTTCTCTTTAATTTTGTCAAGCGATTAAAGCTCGACAAAAGCATAACTCTGGCATAATGTTTTGTTTTTTTCTCTCAATAAAAGATGAATACCACAGTCATCAGAATTGTATCTACAAAGCATCAGACTAGAACAGGTGTGCGCTGGGCAACCACCTCTTTTTGATCTACCAGGTGATCAGATTGGGCTGTTGAGGTTGATCAAAAAGAACCATTATTGGCCTGGACAGCTGGCGTAGAGGTCCAGGCATCTAGGCTCAGTGTAGCCTGGTAGCGCGTCGCGGGTTCGATTCCCGATCCCGACGGCCTTTGCTGCATGTCACTCCCCATCTCTCTTTGTCGTATGTCGGATCTGCTATTCCTGACAGACTATTGTCCTATCAAATAAAGGCATAAAAACCAAACAAAATAACCATTATTATTATCGTCTGATGTTAATAAACTTTTCCCCTCGAGATAGTAAGAATATATCTTACCATTTTTATTTATATTAAATTATTGAGTCATTCTGGGGCACCGATTGCTGAGTGGTTAAGACGCATACCACATATAGGCTCTGATGCAGCCTCACAGCGAGTCCCAGGTTCGATTCCCGAACCTGACGGACCTTTGCTGAGTGTCACTCCCCGACTCGAAATAAAGGCAGAAAATCCACAAATATATCTAATAGAAAAAGAAAAGAAAAAACATTGAGTCATTCCTTTGTTTTTATTATTAAACTATTGACTTATTTTATGCTTGTATTATGACAATTATGATAAAAGCAATGGTGGTTTTCAGTGTCTGGCACATGGGTGATCATGCCAGCCTTGTAAATTGGCGTAAAGTGATCATGTGCCCGAGAAGGTTGCCCACCACTGCTGTAGACGATAAGGAACAAAGCTATCATGAACCATAATATTAGCTGGGAAAATGGTACGCTTTGTTTACTTGATTTTGACACTTTAGGACAGGGGTCTTCAACAGGGGGTCCGGGACCCCTAGGGGGTCCTCAGTGTTATTACAGGGTGTCCACCAAATCTTTGCGCGGTGGGGAACATTAGCAGATCTACAAGCTCACCTTGTAGAATAGCCGATCTACGAGCTTGTAGATTGGCTATTTTCGGAGAGTCGGTGTAGAGGGAAATAGAGCTGAACAAGTACAGAACCAACGGTCAAGTTGACTAAATATTGAGGGTTTAAAGGTTAACTATCTGAAAATACACATTAACATGAATCCAGCTATCTATGAAATCTATGAAAAAGTTTAATCTGCATCACAATTTTATACAATATGTAGTGGGGGTCCCTGCTTCAGCTCTCTCTCCGCCAGGGGGTCCTTGGCCTGAAAAACGTTGAAGACCCCTGCTTTAGGATTATACTACATTAGGATCATTCTATTTATATCTCTTCCTGCCTGGCTTTGCCTCAGCATCTCAGTATGAGTATACGTATAACCACAAGAACTCAGCGTCTCCATTCTGGGCATGTCGTCATAGGCGAACATTTGGCAAAATAGCAGATATACAAGCTCACAACGCGTCACAATGTGACGCGTTGTGAGCTTTGGTTAGGAGATTTGGTGTGATGGAAAAAAGGAGGGGGCCAAGGGGGACCCCTGAGGGATCACGATCAATGAAGTATATAGGGTTTAAGTGCTTAACTGCGATAAGTATACAGTAGATGGTAAATATACTGTATGTGGAATAAAATAAGAACAACGTGCATTCATTGTTCAACGACAACGCAACGCACAGAAAAGCCCATACTTCTGGGCAGACGAAGGAGGAGCCAGGCCCGGAGGCAACCCACAGTGCCTAGAGCTTTCTAGTGTCGCTAACACCAGCAGCAACATCTCAACCTGGCCTGGCATCGGCTGGACTGGCGTGGATTCACTCGTAGATTTCCACAGGTAAGTGGATCTGTGTTGTCGGTCTACCTAGTGCCAGGCTAACCCCCTAACCCCCAACAAGCACTGTCTCTAACTACCCACAAGAGACAGTGGGGGCAGTAGCATGCCACTTGGACACAGGCCGGGGTCTGATCAGCCTCGGTCGGGTCGCCTGGAGGAGGGTGTCTGTTGCAAGACCGGAAACACCCAGTAACACTGATGATGTGTCCAAGTTTGTGCATCATGTAATTATATGTGATTGCCCCCATCATACCTTAAAAAGAAAAAAAAAAAAAGTCAAGTCTGATGATATTTTCTTTTGGAATGAAACAAATGTAATTGATCTTTTATTGCTAAAATCACTCATCATGTTGTCCAAATACAGTCCTGTCTATGGAGATTTACTGTGTGTGTGTGTGTGTGTGTGTGTGTGTGTGTGTGTGTGTGTGTGTGTGTGTGTGTGTGTGTGTGTGTGTGTGTGTGTGTGTGTGTGTGTGTGTGTGTGTGTGTGTGTGTGTGTGTGTGTGTGTGTGTGTGTTTTCATTGATTGATTGAATACTTAACAGTTTGCAAAGACAAGCACAGGGAAGTACAGTTCAATACAAGGTCTGTTAAGAGGATTTGAAACCCAAGAAAGCACTATGGCTTGTTTACATTGGGGCCCTTTGTACTCATTTCATCGAAATACGTGTGTGTGTGTGCGTGCGTGTGTGTGTGTGTGTGTGTGTGTGTGTGTGTGTGTGTGTGTGTGTGTGTGTGTGTGTGTGTGTGTGTGTGTGTGTGTGTGTGTGTGTGTGTGTGTGTGTGTGAGATATTGTGATCTACTTGGCATTTATTACCATGCAACGGCTGATGAGGGTATAGTACCTCCAGGAACCAGCAGAGAGCAGCATAGATTCATGATTTCTTTCTTTCTTTTCTTTTTTTCTTTCTTTCTTTTTTTCTTTCTTCCTTTTTTTCTTGCTTTCTCTGTCTCTCTCGCCCTTTCCCTCGTCCTAGCTCTTGTCTCCATGAGTTGTGGCTCCAAGTCAAACTCCCAAGAGGAGAAGTGAAGTACAAGCTACTGACAGATCAGTATTTCTGGGTTGCACTATTCATCATCTGCTGACACACACACACACACACACACACACACACACACACACACACACACACACACACACACACACACACACACACACACACACACACACACACAGACACACACACACACACACACACACACACACACACACACACACACACACACACACACTGCACACAGTGACAATAAGCATTGTGTTGCATTGTGTTGGTGATAACAGGTGCACCAAATGCCCAGCAGGGCAGGCGTACCCAGAAAGAACAGGTGAAGAAGGAACTATTGATTATAGATATGTATGTAGCAATAGGGTTTTGATTGATTGAATATTTTATTAGGCAAAAAAAATTAAACATCACAATTACATTTATAATACTTTGTCTAAGAGGTCCGTCCAAAAAAGTATTTGACGTCTTGTTTCCATTGAGGTCCTTGGTATTCAGTTCATAGACACATAGTATCAAAATTTATATTCATGGACTGTCGGTTGTGCAGTTGTTTGAATTTACACATTTGGATTTAGAATCTGTGCATTGCTGCTCTCTGGTGACTGACTGTCACCACTGCACGACATGGAGTTCTAAAGCCTGATTTATACTTAGTTGTGCATCGTGTCTTGCACTGAAAATAGCAGATCTATACGAGCTCACAGTGCACCACAGCGTGACAAGTTGTGAGCTCGCAGATCTGCTATTTTCAGTGCGAGACAAGAAACTAAGTATAAATCAGGCGTAATGACTCACATGCGCTATACTCCAATCAACGAGACAGTAAAAAATGATTTGCTACTGCCTTTTGGTTATTTTAACCACACATTGAAGAAAAGTATTGAATCGGCAAGGGCTTCTTTCTTCAAGCCATGTAATTGTGTAAATAGGACAAAAGTGTTACTCTGAATTCAGAAATGAGCAGAGTCATGGTACATGGTTGTACTTTGGGCACTCTGTTTGTGCTCCTTCTCTAGAACTCTAGAACAGTGGTTCTCAAACTTTTTCATGTCAAGGAACCCCAAATGAATCTGAAAATGTATCTGAAAATATTTTGTGCTAGGGACCCCCATACAAGATTTGTGTTGTTATCTTAAAAAAAAAAGTTTTACCCCTTTTTCTCCCCAATGTTGTCGTTTTGCAAATTTCTTCCTCCCCAAACACATGTGTGTGTTGTCACAGTCACTGCTGATGCATGCTCTCCTGCCAGTAAGGAGCCCCCACCAGGAGGACGTAGAGCCTTTGTCCTACTCCTCCCGCCCAACACTCCCTGCTGACAGGTGCCACCACAGCCTGTAGTAGGAATACGTGCAGTGACTAGGTGGGTGAGCCGGTGCACCCTCCCTGCCCGGCTTTCCTCCCCCGAACACGGGCCAATTGTGTTCATATATAGATGCTCGACAAAGCCGGATGCACCACAGTGGATTTGAACCCACAACCTCCACGGTGGTGGCCTTGCATGGGGGTCACTCCCATGCAAGATTTGTGTTGTTAAAATGTTTCAAAAAATATTCCAATCTTTTTTTTCTTCAGGACTCACAACACGTCTTTTCAAAGTGGTTAAACAAATGTTTATACTATATTAACTAACTTTGCTGGGGACCCCCTGGAACCTCCTCAAGGACCCCTGAGGGTCCCGGGACCCTACTTTGAGAACCACAGCTCTAGAATTAATGTCTGCGACCCATATCACTGTGTGAAATGTGTTACACTTTAAAGATCAGCTAGCATAGAATCACTAAGTTACTAAGTTAGCAACAGCAATGGAGTGGAGTTTTGGAGCCAACATGGCTGCCACTGAAGTGCAGCATCAATACACAGATCCATTCTATACTCAATTTAAAAGTTTTATGCTCTGTGTTCATGTGTGTATAGTCTATCGGATTTTTTCAACACTTGCTTAATAGCAATGTATTACTACCTGGAAACTAGTTTTTAAAGAGATATTGTGCTGGAGTAGAAGGACAATATACTGTAGTAGACCAGTAGTAGTGAATATTCCTGGAAGGAGAGGAGAGATTTTAGGAGCGGGTGAGAGCGAGGGAATGAAGGTAGGAGTGCTCTAATTGGTACAAAATCTTCTAATTTCTTGATTCTCTCTCTCTCTCTCTCTCTCTCTCTCTCTCTCTCTCTCTCTCTCTCTCTCTCTCTCTCTCTCTCTCTCTCTCTCTCTCCGCTCCTCTCTGGAGAAGTGAATTCAGTGCAGAGGGAAAAACAGTTATTAAGGAAAAGCTATATTTATAACAGGATGGGAAAAGAGGAGAAGGGAGGAGTGAAACCAAGGAGGGAGGGGGAGAGAGAGAGAGAGAGAGAGAGAGAGAGAGAGAGAGAGAGAGAGAGAGAGAGAGAGAGAGAGAGAGAGAGAGAGAGAAAAGAGAGAGAGAGAGAGAGAGAGAGAGAGAGAGAGAGAGAGAGAGAGAGAGAGAGAGAGAGAGTTAGTAATGTGGTGTGGCTGGGAGCCAATTCCATTACAGCATCATTAAACTGGGCTTGGGTTGGCGTGGGGCAGGGGGGGGGGGGGTGTAATGTCTCTGAAGATTCAAATGTCTCCAGTGTTTCTAATATTCTACTTTTAGTGATTCTAGAATGAGTTAGTGCACAGATTCTAGAATGAGTGAACTAGTGTTTGTAGAATTATGAAATTCAATAATCCAATCCCTCGCGTAGTCTATTGTGAATATTATACCCTGGTCAGGTCAGCATCCTATACCTGTCCAGCCGAGAGCAACTGTATTTGTGCACAAGCTCATAGTAGGTGGATGTTGCACAATACAAGTAGATAGACACGTACGGGTGCATTTGGGTCCATCTTATACACTCTCAAAGTTAAATTAACCCAGGATTTTACTAGCCTGGTAAACCCTCCCTCCGGAAATCTCATTTCCATTTGATTTCAAATCAAATGGAAATGAGATTTCCGGAGGGAGGGTTTACCAGGCTAGGATTTTACAGGTTGACCATACCAAACGGTACCGGCTTGTAGCTGGCACTCCATACATGGGTCCATTTGGTTACATTTGTACACTCTCTTTAAGTTAAATGAACACTCAGGATTTTACTGTGCATAGTGGATGTCTTTATATCAATGCATGAATGGGTTAACACTCATCACACATTACCATAGTCATTATAATCTGATTACAAAAACAAAACAAAAACAAAAAACATAATAGGAGCCCTGTTTTGATACCACAGATGCGCACATGGTGTCGCTGCTACAAGGGTGGCATAGTTTGTCTACATGTGTTCTAATGTGTGACAATGTTTGCCATGTTCCCGATGCCTTTGCAATGAGAGCTGTCTGGCTGAAGTAGGGGGTTTCCAGCTCAGAAGGAAACTGACTGTGGGAACTGTGTGTGTGTGTGTGTGTGTGTGTGTGTGTGTGTGTGTGTGTGTGTGTGTGTGTGTGTGTGTGTGTGTGTGTGTGTGTGTGTGTGTGTGTGTGTGTGTGTGTGTGTGTGTGTGTGTGTGTGTGTGTGTGTGTGTGTGTGTGTGTGTGTGTGTACTTGTCTGTGTTTTGTACTTGTCTGTGTTTCTGTACTTGTTTGTGTTTCTGTACTTGTGTCTGTGTTTCTGCTTTCTCTCCACCAGAGGTCATCAGCAGCCTGATGTTCATCTCAAAAGAAAGAGGGAGGTGGGAAGAGAGAGAGAGAGAGAGAGAGAGAGCAGAGAATGGGGAAGGAGAGAGGGCAAGACAAAAGAGAGGAGAGAAAAAGTACGCTACTTTTGCATTTTGCACATCATAAATCCATTCCAACAATGAGAAAGGTACAGTAGGCAGCAGGGCAAAGAGAAAGAAAGAAAGATAGAAAAGAGGGGAAAATGTGAGAGACAAAGAGACACTGTTAGTTGTGAATCCATACCTTCCCTATAAGATAATTGAACTGTCATTTGTATCTACTGAACAATGACAGCACTGTTACTAAATAACCAATCAGCTTCCACTGTTACAGACTAACCAACCAATCACCATTTACTGTGAACAATAGCTTACTATTCAGTCACTGCACTAACTAACTAATGAATGAGAAGGAGAGAGAGAGAGAGAGAGAGAGAGAGAGAGAGAGAGAGAGAGAGAGAGAGACAGAAATGGGGTAAATAAGAACATAAAACAGGGATTGAAAGAGAGCCAAATGATTGTGAGAAAAAAGGTACACTACATAATATGTTCTCTAATTCTGGCATATTTGTGTTGACAGGTGTTCTGATATGAGATGTAGGCCTACTTACTGTAGTCAATAGCTGTTCTGTGTTGTCAGACATACAAGGCACTGTGTTCATCTTCTTCAAATCATTGAGCTAATGACAGAACTCTTTATATGATAAGGAAAACACAGACTCCTACGGTATATGTGAAGTTGATAATAGTTCTCATTGTTATTACTGTCACCCTAACACTGCCTGGCATACAGTGCTGAGGCCAGATTATTGCGTTTACGTCAGAGATTTGCATTGGTCGGAGATTTGAAGCATAAGCAGAGAGAGACTTTGGCATAAGGTCCTTTATAAAGCCTAGGTGAACCAAGTACACATCACTACTACTTGTGTGTGGTTAATGGTTATAGGGTCCATTTCTCAGTCTGAAATGATTCTGTAACTTGGAAGCAGCTACTTTAATTATATATTTTTTTCTTTCTTTTTTTTCAGTTATTCTATTAAATAAAACAACACAACAGCGGTTAACTTTTTTGTGGATATCATTACTGATGGTCGAGTAGTAGCCTAGTCAATTGAAGCAATAAAAGCCTCACTGCATGCTGGTCACTGAGCTCCTGCTCTCTCCTGCTGACTGAGCCTCATGAATAGAGCCTACATTTACCAGTATGCATTGCACATAAGGTTCCAATTGGCAGTAGAATAACAAGTCAGTCTCTAAAAGCTTCACTCAACTAGAGACTGAGGACAATCTCCCAGCTTTCATTGCAAAAACTGGGTGAAAACAAATAGAGAATGCATTGCAGAATCAATCCAAAGTATTTAGGGTGGCCCATATTATATAATAATATTATAATATTGGTTGGTGACGTCCAAAGCAGAAGGTGTAGGTTTGTTAGCTTGAAAGTGAGAAAATAGCCAGCACACAATAAATGTCCTTTTCACATTTAACTCTCAACGGACGAACAACGGACGCATTTCAATCTAACAGGTCTTCCTCAGCGTTGACATATACTGTACATAGGTAGGCTATTTGAAAATAGCTGATTGCGAACGCAGCGGAAGGAGGCGCGCCGAAGGCGCGCCTCCGCGCAAGTGGAGCTTACTATGAAACCGTGCTCGGCTTGTGAGTGTGTGTGTGTCCGTGTGTGTCTGTGTTCACTGCCTGCCTGCAGCTCCTCTGAGATAAGTAAATGTCCAATTTAGACGTACCATACATCAAATGAAAGGTCTTTGAAAACTGAACACACCTGTCAAGGTTGCGTTTAAGCCCGCCCCTTCCCCCGGAAGCCACGCCCCGGAGAAGGCTCCTAAAAACTCCCCATTGAAACCCCATGTTAAATGAAAAGTGCCCGAATCGCTCCGAAACTTTTTCTACCCCCCCTAAGTGGGGGTCTACGAACAAATACTTCGGGCTCGGATTTTGGCTCCGCCCCCCGGAAGTGGGTGAAACAGGCACTTCAAACACTTTGTTGAATTGTTCAAAAACATTCAAAGTTTTTTTTTAGTGAATTTGTATTTTTCTAAGATGCTCCCTTTAACGCAGATTTTTTTTGTATTTTTTTTATTTTTTTTTATTGGTGACTTTTTTTTTAATCTTTTTTTTTCATATTTATTTAAAAAAAAAATGCGTTCGCTTCCCGCGTTCGCGCGTCTTACTTGTCTACAAGCTCACAACGCCTTGCGAGCTTGTAGATCTGCAATCTTTAAACAATTTTTTTAATGTAATATTTGTGAAATATTCTAACAACACAAATCTTATGTGGGGGTCTCTAGCACAAACTATTTTCGGAACGGGTCTGCGGCCAAATACATTATTAATTTGGTGTCCCTGAGAAGAAAACAATTGAGAACTATTGTTCTAGCAAGCAGCTACCTTGCTTTTATATGTCCTCATACGCATTGGTATACGCCTAAGTATGGTTTGGTTTGTAGGGTTTCTCTCTTCACATTTGTCCCGTGTTCTGCAGCCACATACCTGTACAAATGACACTCTTCTTCCAGCCCACAGTATCAGAATACAGTTCGTCACTGGTGGTGGTAGAACATTGGCAAGTATTGTGGATGTTATAGACATGCCATATCCAAGCCTGCTTCTTGGTTCCTCAACTTGGCATCCCCTGCTGTTTTGGGTCTATCCAGGATGACCCTGTTGATGACCTCTCTGGGCACAGAGAGTTATCCCTCTTTAGTTGCTGAAGTCCCCGAATCCTCAGTTTTATTATGTGTCCTGTTTTCCATTCCTCTGGGATTTTTTCCTCCTGCCATATTTTGTTGAATAAGCCAAACAGCATGTCAGTGGAGGCGTTCAGGTCCACTTTGATCGCTTCCAATGGGATCCCGCCAGGGCCGGGCGCATTGCCATTGTTCAGGAGATGAATAGCTTTCTGGATCTCCTCTTTGCTTGGCCTGTTGCAATTGACTTGAAGGACTCTGTTCTGCGGGATGCTGAGTGTGGTCTGAGGTCCTGGTCTGTTCAGTAGCTCTTTAAAGTGCTCTGCCCATCTTCCACTAGGTTGTCTTGAGTGGTGAGTGTTTTTTTCTTTAATTGGCTTCTCGTGTTGTTGATGTTTCCCTTCCAGTTTCTTTGTGATGCTGTTCGATGTTGTTCGATGCTGTTTGTCTCCGCCAGGCCGAATGCATGGCCGAGACTAGGTTTTTCACCCTGTCCGTCCGTCCGTCCGTCCGTCTGTCCGTGTGTGTGTGTGTATGTCTGTCTGTGAACAGCTAATCTCCAGCACCATTGGCCCGATCGCAGCAAAACTGGATGCCAGAGCAGAACTCTGCCCCGAATTTGTCAGATCGGCCTGTTATAGCGCCACCAGGAGGCTAATTTTTGCAGATTGGCTTCCAAAGTTTGCAGGAGTGGTCCGTTTTGAGCAAAATGCCTCAATTCATGAACACAGCGTGCGATTGCCGTGAAACTTTGCTATAAGCTATAAACAGGCCGATTCACGTTTTTAACTATAACTGGGCCGATCGCCGTGAAACTTTGCACGCACACTCCCTAGAGAACAAGGAAAAACCTCTGCCCTGCATTTTTCACATCGGTCTTTTATATCGCCACCAGGAGGCCGATTTTTGCTAAACAGATTTTTTTTATATTACTCCTACAGATTTTGTCCAAACATCATGCAAATCAGTACACATTATCTCTATAGTCATTAAACCAAACTTATCTGTTGGATTTTTCATATTCCATCCTGATTTGCTAAGATTGGCATTTAAAGTTTGCAGGAGTGGCTTGTTTCGAACAAAATGCCTCAAATCATAAATGTATCGTCCAATTGCCGTGAAACTTTGCACGCACATTCCCACTAGGCCGAGGAACACATACCACCCTTTTCACATTGTCCTGTTATAGCGCCACCAGGAGGCCGATTTTTGCTAAACAGATTTTTTTTATATTACTCCTACAGATTTTGTCCAAACATCATGCAAATCAGTACACATTATCTCTATAGTCATGTGATCAAGACGAATCTGTCAGTTTTTTCATATTTCCATCCTGATTGGCGAATTTCAAACATTGCTGGCCCACAATAACCTACCTGACCTGGCGGAGACCTGTGCTCCGAGGAGCACTTTTTCTAGTTCATGTTTCCTTTTTGCCGCAGCTGCCTCTGCTTCCATGGAAAGGTAAAGGTTGTCTACAAATCTTCTCTAGTCAGCTTAAGATGCCTTAACTTGTCATAATGTTCTTCAAAGATGCCACAGGGATCTATTCCTTGTGTTGTTTCATTCTCTTGTGGTTGCCACTTTGACACGGTAGGGAAGCCTGAGTCTGACCCAGAGAGCTTACCTGGCAGGGACTTATGGTACTGTAGGTTCAATCATGCCAGACAGGTCAAAGGGTAGAGACCAACATCAAAGAAACCGCCAGTCCTCCAGGTCAGAGGTTAGGTTTGAGGCCAACTACCACAAGCTGTAACACAAAGATAGAGGAAAGAAAAATCTGAGAAGTGTTCCTTTTATTTGTGAAGTACTTATGAAATAACATAGTGCTTCACAGTCACACAGGTTTTGAAAAGTACAACAATGAGAAAAGGTAACACAATTGGAATTTCAACGGTGTGACATGAAAGTCTCAAATGATGCTATAAAAGAGAAGATGCATGCATTGCTCATACATGTGTGCATATGCTGTGTCTATATAACATGACATATTTTATTCTGTGTGTGTGTGTGTGTGTGTGTGTGTGTGTGTGTGTGTGTGTGTGTGTGTGTGTGTGTGTGTGTGTGTGTGTGTGTGTGTGTGTGTGTGTGTGTGTGTGTCTCAGAGAGAATAGCAGATTGTGTGCAAAACATGGTATGTCTCTGCTATTATAACATGCTTCAACATGTAGAACCCACAGGGCCTCCTGAAAATGCAACATTTTTTAAACTACAATCACTGACTGATTCTGTGTAGCCAGAGGGCCACTATTCTGTAGCAATACATTTGATCTTAGCTGGGCTGTCAGCCTATTTGATTAATTGTATGATTACTGACAACAAATGTAGTACAATACAAATATATAAAGGTATAGGATTGTACACAACAATTAATAATGTGAAATCATGGTATGATGGTAACGCTATTCAAATAGTTTTTTATTTTATTTTGTATTGTTACAATTAGAAAGTAATTGCAAAAAACAACCACAAACAGCAAATACACATAACACAGCACAATACATAAAAGACGATTGACTGAAATTTCATTGTATGGGTAACTGGGTATGTATGGGTAATCCAGAGACTTTATGGTTTAAAGCTGGTAGTCAGTCAGTCAGTAATGTAAAAAGGATTGCATTTTATTATCCATCATTGCTAAGTTTTATCTATAATATGTATAAAACACTAGTGGCCCATAAGGCTGTAACACTAAACAAACAACTGTAAGTGATATGGCTACATACACAACATTTACAAACTAGAAAAGGTAACTCCACAGAGCACATATCTCAGCCAGACTGGGTTGCCTAGCCAGGACGCAAGGAAGCTGGGGGAGATTGCATTTTTACGACATATAGTGCAACGTTACGCATTTTTGGCACACCCTATGGGCAGAAGTGAAAGATTTGGAGGTGCGTGCAATAGAGGCAACTTAACATGCATTTTTAATTGGGGGTTGATTGGATGTTGTGTTCATGATGTTTTTTTTATCCCACAATTTTTTAAAGCCAAATATAGGCCCTGTCACAGCCAATTGACATGATACTGACTATAATACTGACCATGATCCTGAAATCATCATCAGTATCATGTCAGTATCATGGTCAGTATCATGTCTGAATCATGGTTAGTATCATGTCAGCGTCATGGTCAGCATCATGGTCAGAATCATTTCAGTATCATGGTTAGTATCATGTCAGTATCATGACCAGTATCATGCTTATATAATTTAGAAAACATCTCATCGATTTCCAAATATCAGATTTTACATTAAACTGGGCTGTCCACTGTGTGATTATTATGTAACTATTAGCCTACTTCCCAGGGAGAGAGAAAAAAAAGCCTATTACGATTATAAGTAGAATTGTTTATGGATGTCAGGCCCTGTCACAGGGATGTCAGGCCCTGTCACAACATTTGTACTTTATACTCTGTATACTCACAGGGATGTCAGGCCCTGTCACAGCCCTGTCACAGGGATGCCAGGCCCTGCCATAGCCCTGTGACATGATACTGACCATGATAAGATATGGAGACACAATGACCAGTACCATGAAGACACAATGATTTGTACCATGACATCCCTGTCACACAGTGCTGTGTGAGGGGCCTGATGTGACAGGGCCTGACAACCTTGTGACAGGGCTGCCAACAACATGTCGCATCGTGACAAGTTGTAGATATGTTCTTTTCGCAAGCGACACGTCGTACAACAGAGTATAAAGTAGGCTTTAGTAGCCTTTCCAGACATCCTTCCACCTGTACAAACCCCATTCAACACTTACAAATGTAGCCAATCTTCCATCACCATCCCAATAAAAAATGTGCAGCTACTACACACAATTCAGAACCCATGCCTCATTTGACTGCAGAGTTCATGAAAAAAAGTCTAGGATGAACTGAAGAAAACATAATCTCTGTCTCCTGGCCTCTTGGCCTGGTGGGGATAACTTCGGTTTTACACGTATTCTCACATTATCAGCAATAAACTTGAATTCATCAAATTGATGCCAATTGTATTTTAACATATGCCAAACTTACCATGCCACTCCGTACAATCATGAGGGCCACAATGGTGAGCCTGTGACCTTACTCTCATTCTCTAAATGATTTGATAGTTTTTTTTATTCATCAAATTAAATTAAATCAAGAGCATCTTATTGTGTGGGAGCATAGTTAGATCGTTCTTTTCAGCTCTCAACATGTGGCGTGGTCCCAGAGCCTGGCTTTCCAAACCATCTGAATAGAGTTTGTAACGCTAATTAACACATTTGAGGATATTTCATCCCTATAATGTTGAAATGTATGCTCTCTGGCAAGTCTTGTGAAAAAAGTATCAATCCAGGATTAACTTAATTATTTTGGACTTTTAAGTGTAAAATTGCAACAAATAAGCTTTATATCCTGTGAGTAACACGTTTGTTTTTGGGACAATATGACAAATAGTTTGCATTTCTCAACTTCGTGTGGAACCAGTATTTGGTCATTCAAGCTCATTTATCACAGGCTTCTAAATGAGAAAATGTGATGCCACATCTTTTGTCATGGTGCAGCGTTTCGTTTTCAGTTTCATATCTCTAAGCGGAAACTGACAAAACGAGTTCTGGAGACAAACTAAACTAGGACAAAAATAGGATTTCAGCCCTGCAGGCTTGAACCCTTGATAATTGAATAAGCCTATTTCATACAGGCGCTCCTTCTCGCTTTACAAAATCCGCTCCCGGTTTTATAGGCAGCTACGCCCT
>NC_137607.1:21221711-21306711 GCF_963280865.1 Gymnoscopelus braueri | reverse complement strand
ATTATTATTATTATTATTATTATTATCATTAGGCTATATTTCTATAATTTATCTAGCACACATTGCCACCATAAAGTTATGTCATAATAAAAATAAATACAAAATATATATATTAAAATAAATAAAAATAAATAAAAATAATAATATTATATATATATATATATATATATATATATATATATATATATATATATATATATATATATATATATATATCATATCATATCATGTGTACAGTAGGTATAATGCACCTTATGGGTAGGCTACCTCTCAGCTTTTCGTCCCTTGTTCCACTGGAATTTGTAGTTGTTTTACGGGTGTGTCTTCTGGTTTCCTAATGACACTCAGCTCTGAATGGACTACAAGCATTGATAGACGGTGTCATGTTTCAACAAGGTTGCAGGAGCTGGGAGGGATTTAAAGAGTGCCGACCAATAGGAAGCCATAAAATCGAAGTATCACATTTCAAATGGAAAATTAATGCAACATAACAAGTTTGGGGAAGGTTAAAGGAGGAGTGAAGAAAGAGGAGAGGAGGGGGAGGGGGAGAAACAACATCTCTGATAGATTCCCGCTCCTTTCTGGAGGAAGCTGTAGTTCCACCTCCTACCATGAATCAGAATGATGCATTTAAGAAACCTTGGCTTCATGTGTGTATCTAATTAATTGATCACATATACAGTATAGCACAGGTCCGAATGTGCCATCAAATGTTTTGTTCTAACATTAAGTTTAACTGAGGACGGCAAGCGGAAACATCTATGAACATTGCAGTATGCCCAGTTTAGTTTGGGCATGTCCCAGTTTACACATTAATAAAAAAATCTCATACCAAGAAGACATGACATCAAAAACATTCCATAAGAAGACATGAACTAATTTCAGATCAGACCTGGGGGTGAATATATTTTATACGCAAGTTGCCAGATGTGTGAAATGTACTATAACGTACGTAATTCAAGTGTACCATTAGTGTGTGTTTCACAGCCTTGTGGTGCAGTTTAGTCCTTGGAAGTGGGCCCAACTCAACCAAACGGGGAGGTTCCTATCTTCCTGCGAGATAACGACATACATGCTTTCCCCCTCTTTTCTCTGGCTTCCTGAGTAAACACCTTGAATTGTAGTAAAGAGAGATAGAGCACACTGAATACCATAACCCATGTGTGTCGGTTAACAGGTGAGATATGTGTGTGTGTGTGTGTGTGTGTTGTTTCAGGAGCTGAAGGAGAAGAAACTGACAGAAGAGAAGGAGAATGGGAAAGACAAGGCTGCCAATGGCAAGACCAAGACCAAGACCGTAAGAACAACTCCACTGTTTCACCTTCTTTAGAACACAGTCCTCCTCTCTGTTCGCTGAGGTCAACATAACTTGAGTCAGAGTGATGAACTGATTTAACCTCTCAATGGTGTCATTCCTACCCCCTCTCTCTCTCTCTCTCTCTCTCTTTCTCTGTCTCTCTCTTAGAAGGAGGAGGAGAATGGAGAGCAGGAGAATGAGGTAGAGGAGGAAGAGGATGATGTTGGAGAGGAAGAGGAAGAAGAGGATGCAGAGGGTAGGTGACACGGGGAAGAAGGGATAAGAAGACAGCAGAAAGACAAACCATGACACTTTCTTGGGCCGTGACGCACATGCAGCCAACGATTTGATGCAAGGGAAATAGACACTTGCATCAAGAATGGGGACCAATAGTATGTTGTCCTGTTAGCTTTGTTCTTTATTGCCCTGTTATGTTATAGACATTCATCATTATGCCTGTTCCATTTCTGTTTAAGGCAGCACTTCTCACAATGTTGCCTTCCATGTCCTTAAAACCATAGAGTTAAAAATAATAGAGAGGGCACCGGAAATCTCCGCCCATTCACTTGTATGGAGTTGCTCACCCAGCGCGTACTCCCTTTTCACCCATTCTTCCGGGATGGGAAATGTGACAGACAGGGCCTATTTGGGGCCTATGTGACGCGTCACTCTGTGTGTCGTCTCACATTTCCCGTGCGCAAGCTTGTGAGTTGAGCCCATTGGTCGAAATCGTTTACGCTCGTTCATGTGTCTGGCCCCAGCTGTAATAAGCTGCAGTACCTATGATTGGCCACCATATCCAATGCACTTCACTGCTCCCTCTTGGTTCTGGGGGCTTGCCTTGCTTACACCCTTTAAAGACAAGTATAGAGACAGAAGTTTTACACGGCAGTTGTCCCACCTGTTAAATCTGACACACTGTTTACTGTGCGCAGTGGTTCTCAAATACTTTCGTGTCAAGGACCCTCAAATGTATTTGGCTGCGGACCCCATTTTGTAAGATTTTGTGCCAGGGACCCACATAAGAGAAGATTTCTCAACGTATGCCAACATTTTGTGAAAATAGCCCAAAAAAATTAATTGAGTTTAAGTTCCTCATTTTGTTGGGGAACTCCGTCAAGGTCCACTGGGGGAGCCCAGACCCCACTTTGACAACCAGTGACATAGTGTATTAAAGCTCTCAACAGTTGTAGAGTACTGTGCCTGGTGCAAGGTGAAGATTAACACCACTGTGACAGAAGTACTCAGATTTCTTACTTAAGTAATAGTAGCAATACCACAGTGTAAATACAATAAAAGTAAAATATACTTAGAGTACCAAACATAAACACCAGCCATCAACCAAGTATCATGTAGGGGTCCTTTGCTATGTTAAAGTGTATTGAGAGTAGTACAGCTGACATAAAAAAAAAGAGTGACTAGTGGAGTAGTCACAGAGTGCCACCTAGTGGCCACACAGATTAATATAACTGAACACACACTTAAAGCATGGACACCTTTACAGTTTAACCTTTTATTTAATTGCATGAAATAGATCAAATAAAACTAAAGAAGTTTCCATCAAGCTGTTGTCTGAGATCATCAAAACCTCAGCTGATGAAAACCATGCAAATACATGCCTGCTACTCAGTTAGAGCAAAGCAACAGACTGAAACCACATCTAAAAATAGGAACAGGAAATCCATTGTTCCTAAATTTGTCGACTAGATTGTAACTGGCATTTGAAGTATATTATGATTTTGCATTTTTCACTTTTTATTCCATATATCTCCATAGAAGTTCATTAAAGGTTAACCATCAAAATGGCTGCTATGGTAATCACAGTGCACATTTAAACAAGGAAAAAAGTTGACACAAAAATTAATGTACCTCAAAGAAAATAATGTGTCACTTTTGCTTCAGTAATAGCCTTTTTTCAACTGTCAGTACAGAGAGCTGAGGAAAAAAGAAGTTGAATGTGTTGTGCTGACCTCAGTTCTCCAGGGCAACTAATAATGAAGGTTGACTGAATTAAATATAGAGGGTTGTATGTGCGAAGTAAAAATGCTCCATCAAAGTGAATACTGCTTTAAATATATCAAGCTGAAAACACCATTAAGTAGCACATTCCAAAAAACAATAACATTCTGCCATAAGTGAGCTTTGCGTAGATGACATTCTCTGAACTCTCGTCTCCCCCCCCTTCACTGTTTTAAGGGCTGGCGTTTATTTCAATATAATGACAGATTTTGATTCTGTGTGCATGTATTCAGCTGACGAGGATGATGATGACGACGATGACCTGGTTGGGCCAACGGCGAAGAGAGCAGCTGAGGATGATGATGACGATGATGAGGTGAGAGGGACTGCTTATTCTAAAAAAAAACACGGCTTTAAAAAATGAAGCTCTCCTACCTGCAGTTACGGTAGGATGATGTAACACTCATCCTACTGTACCTGCAAACTGCACTTGTTCATGTCAGCATTGGTGTCTGCCCACAGCTATGAATAGATCTCCATCCAGCATCTTTGTAGACGATGGAGCCTCATTATACTAGAGTTGACGATCTGATCTCACTTTTGGTTTATGAGCCCATAATTGTGGGCTTCATGATTAACACCTCCATGGAGGCATAGATAGAATTAGGCCCTTTTAGTTGCAGTCAGGGTAACTCTAAAATTGCAGTCCATGGCTACTGCTATAATAACCGATGATTCATCATCAGGTTATGTTCAGAAAGGAGAAGTGTGTTCCACGTTTGAGGCCAACCCTTATCAATTTCTGGTGCAACAACAGAGCAACCTGACTAAACTCTCCATCTGTGTCTCAGGGGAACCAATGAACTCAGCGTGTTGCTTCTTTGTTTCCAGGATGATGTTGGAACCAAGGATGTTGGAACCAAGAAACAGAAAACTGATGACTAGAGACAAGCACCCCTCTGCCTGGAGGACAACAACATCATCAACAACAAACAGCCAGTTTTCTAGAATACCCTCAAGACTTCACAGTCCTCCCTTCTTAACAAGAATACTTTAAAAAAGGAGAATTTGTTTGTATTTTTATTTACATTTTATATTTTTGTAAATATTGTCAGGAGGTCGGCCATTTTGCGACAGTGATCTCTCTCTCTGGTTATCAAGCGGTGCTTTGAAGACTTTTAGATTCATCATATACTTCATCTATCTCCCGTCCAAATCCTGTACAAACAAACAGAACGATTCAGCCAAACATTCCAGTCCCACTCCCGCTCTTAAGAAGGCTGTGTCATTATCAACACATCTACGTGTCTGACTGTGGATTACACACAATGTGTTGATTTTTAATATATAATAACACAAGTTCTGGTGTAAATAACACAAAACGTGTGTCGTCCCTGTAGACTGGTAGATGTGTTGAAAAGTACCAGCTTTTTTAAGAACGTTGTGTGTCTATTAGTTGTACCATCCAGTGGTAGTTTGTATGAAACATCAAGGCCGTAAGCTCTCTGCTGTCCGTCCGTCCGTCTGTCCAGCTGTTATGGCCCGGTTTTAATGGTTTTATGTCCGTGTTATTTTGTTGAACAATAAACGGGGATTTGATTTTGTTTGTTCTTAACTCTGTCTGGATTAGTTTCTGTCTGTTAAAGGCTACATCTATCTGCAGGAAGAGACAAGGTTTGTTAGCTGTGTGAGCTATATGATCTTTTCCTTGCAGGCTAAACAAGGAAAATTCTTCAGATAATGGTCATATACGTAGACTGTATTTATGTAGGAGCAAAAGAGTCAGTTTTTAACCCTGATCTTCTCCGGGCTGATTAAACACTGACAAAAAATGTTCTAAGTGGTTGTCCTTGTTCAGAAAGCCAGTAGAAGATCAGATCTTTGTCATTTTGTTAAAAACTGGTCTTTTGTGCATGTGGAAGTGCAGGCATAGGGATAAATATCAGATTTATCCTATTCCTGTGGGTATGTAGTCATAGAAGTGATTGTCATAGAAGCTCATTGTAAATGCCTCATCATGCCTTAACATGGAGAAAACCTGGTGAATTATTCTGCTGAATAAATTGACCTGAGTTAATTGTCTTCTGATACAAACTTCTTGACCTCTGTTCGCCTCCTCTACCTCTCTTTCGTCTGACTTATAAGTCTGCTTCCTCCAGGCCAGTCTTCTTCACCTTTTACGCTCTTCTGGCACACATTTCTTTTAAATCTCTTTTCTCAATCCTTCCTCTCTTTTTCCCTTCATACAGTTTTTATTTTTCACCCTGCTATATTCTCGGCTGCATCTCTCATCTGGCATTGCCCCACGCAGCCTTCTCATATCCACGAAAGCAGCAATTTACTGACATCCAGGAGTGGATCTGGTTACTATCAGGTAGAAAGTGAAAAGTATTAGCCACAGGAGGGTGCTCTAGGCCGGGTAACAAAGCATATGAGATGCAGTTATCGGTTTCACCTTCCACTAACCTGGCTTTTGGTTAAATTGGAGGGGGGGTGGGGCAATTCAGCCAACTGTGCACTGAGTGCTTGTATTATTACGGTATTGCACCGAAGGAGTCAGCCACCTAGAACAGCATTTGTCTGTATGTAGGGCCTATCCCCCAAATATTTGCCCAATATGTATGTATGTTTCCCAACTATTTGCCCAAATATGTGTATGTATGTCCCCCAACACCATATTTGGGAAAGACTGACTTCATAATGTTCAAAACTGTATGTAACGTAGAATAGCATCTGTATAGTCTACAATACTAAATTAGACTGTAGAGCAATTGTTTCTGAAGCTTTTGAAGATAATCACCTGGTCTGACTTCAAGTGAAAAAAGGTATGACTTATCAAAACATTCTACTATAAAGATCACATGGGGCACTACACAGTTATATTATACACACAATTTGAAACAAGACAGGATCTAGTAACGGCATGGCTTCCCTGCATATACTGTACTTGTAGGCCAGTCTGGAGCCATCCCGCATAAACAGTGGGGGAAGAATTCATAACAAGTCTCACAGAGTCATCATCCATCTCAAGTCTAAATCACATGCCAATTTTCATTTTTGCAAGGCAAGCAAGAAAACAAAAAAATGTCACTCTGCTCTGCCACAACTCTGCTTAAAACTAATATAATATTCTACAAATGTCAATGTCAGTAATTGGCTTAATTTGCACATCTAATGAGAACATATGGCTCTAAGGATGGCAATGTCAGTTGGTTCAAATCACCTTGGTTGGGGTTTAAGGGACAAACTCTATTGGTGTAAGGAGCAGCATGGCCTCTAGGGGCCACTAGTGGGGCTTTTAGATGTAGTCTTGCCACTTTAGTTTTCAGCTGTATTATTTGATATACCTACTCAAATACAGTGGACCAATGGGTATACCCTCCATAGCAAAACGTTTTTACTTGGTATGCAACACTTGGTTGTGGCAGTTAAGGATATTATAAAATAATTTGGTGAGCCTGTACTTTTAGTGAAATGGTTGACACAATTACTAAACAGCTAAATTCTGAATGTTAGTTGAACCCTGATAGTGTAAAAATTGATCTGTGCTGTGTAGAAATAATATGTATCTACATGATTAAATACAGCTTTAACATATATCTTTTCGATAACTGGTAATTAAAGGAGAGAGAAGATTACGGGTGATTAAAATGTTGAAAATAAACTATGAACTTGCTATTCTTGACAGAGGTATTAACTCAAGAACTCCTATGCAGGTAAAACTGTCGAGAACAACATTTGACAAATAATAATAATTGCACTATTACAATTATTTATAATTATATCATAATCAAAATGAGCTGGCTGCCGTCAGTCAGTTTTAGTTTCACTTTTCACCTAATGAAGTGCCCTCCCACCTGCTTAATCTTGTAGCTGCATTGCAAACAACTTGAGACAGGCAATCAGCAAGCATGGTAAGTTCACTCCCCCAGTCCCCCATCAATAAATGTCTGCTTTTACACTTCAGCTTTTGTGCAAATTAGCTACAAAACTGAGATGTGTTCATTTAACAAGCTTTTGTTAGCTTGGTTTTCACAGTCAGGCTAAATGTTTCCCCTATTTCCAATCAATGTGATAATTAATTGGCTCCTGGTTTTAGTTTCCCCCTCATCTTAAAGTTAACATGTTAGGCTGTTTGTGGTAGAGATGCAGGAGGCAGAGGAGATAGGGGGGTAATAGCAAGAATGACATGGGCCAAGTTATTGTGGAACATCTTGCTTCCATTATGTACTACATTTCTGGCATGACGGACCCCAAAAAAGTACCCCCCAAAAACGACTTAATGTGCCCTTTTTAACTGAGCAGCTGCCACTCCAGTGGTCTCTGCACAGCCCTTTGTATCTCACAGTCAATTGACATCAATCAAAGAATAACCCCAACTCTAGAGGCCACAACTAAAGCTTGTCTTGCATTTTAAATTGTTAAATGAATTACAATGTTTTTATGCTCCCTAAAGTCATTCTCTTATCAGTGCAGTTCTTCTTTGTTCAGGCGGTGGAAAGAACTCCCTCTGTCAATCAGGACTGCAGAGCCACTGTGGTCTGAATACTCAATACTTCAGACCAGTCCACCTCATCCCCTAGCACTCCTTATTGCTCTGGATAAGTCTGCTAAATGCCTACATTCTATATTGAACACATCATTCTCTTAATGAACAAATTAATAGTGAACTTTTATTAAGAGAAGTGCTTTGAACATTACAGCATTTAATTCAACTCACCGCAGGCATCAAGGTTATATTATATCAGATTTGGCACCCGTCCAAAAGGTTTGGAACATATTCAGGAACACCAAGCATGTAGTATCAATTTCAATTTACAACAATACAAGAAGTCTTAAAGACACCGGTTGGTTTTGTAAAATGAAACCACAGTGTACAAATGAATTTACAACAAGTCTTAAAGCCACTGGGCAGTTTTGTAAAATTAAGCCACAGTTTATAGAAATGAATGTATAACACCACGTCTTAAAGCCACTGGGCAGTTTCATCAAATGAAGCCACAGTGTAAACATGTCTGATTGGTTGAATTAGAAATACTATCAATAATACAAAATAAAGTTTCTCCATACTGGAATGATATGACTGATTTAGAGGGCAGTAAACATGGTGCCAGCTTGACTGGCCAGTAACCAGTCAAGGTGCACCTCCTTGTTACAAATTCAATAGTGGAAAAGGTACAAGCTGGAGTTGCAAGCAGAGCTTGAACTATGATGTAAAGTCACTGTTCATGGTCCCATGAACAGTGTCATGTTCTTGACTTTAATCATCGAGCATTTAACCCATTAAAACCCGGGAAAGCACCTGTCATTTTTGATTATTGCGTTGGCTATTAAAAAATAGCAGATATACAAGCTCACAGAATATACTGTATACATTTTGGTGAAAAGTGAAAAAGTCAAATGGATGGGCTGTCATGAGACCAGTGTGCACGATGGCAGTGACAAGTTCAATGCACCTGTGCTTTTACTGTTCCTTTATGTTTTTCTTCATCTGTTCCTTGATGATTAAATATCTTTTTTTTAAAGGCTTTAGTGATGAATTTACTGTAGAAGGTGACATCATTGATCAATGCTCCTTATTGATTTTAGGATGATGGACAGGGCTAAGATTAAGGGTTAGGGAAGAGTTTATGTGGGTATGCGGCTGCGGAGGTACTCCAGCAGGGAGTCTGTTCCCTTGGCAACGATTGCTGCTCTGGGAGTGCGGAACGCGTTCCCCTCCAGAGTCAGACACCTGTAGAGAGGTTAGAGTTACGTTAGGGTTGTGTTTGTTATTGGGGTAAGTGTACTGAGTTAGGACTGGTACAGAGTTTCAGGTTGTAATAGCATGTGTGGAGGATTAGTGTTATGTATAATACCTTAGGCTTGTACACAGTCCCAGTTCAGGTGGTATGTTCAACAGGTCATTGTTTGACAGGTCCAGTGTTGACAGATTGACCATTCGCACAAGTCGACCAGGGTCCACCGCACCAACCCGGTTGTTGCCTAGCAACACCGTCTCCAGGGAGACTATCTGATACAGGGCATCAGGGAAAGTCTTGAACCTGCAACCAGACAGTAAAAAAAAGAAAGGTTCACTGAAAAGCTAATTTACTGCCGAAGTACGGACTAAGTGGCGGACTAATTAAGGATAGCTAACTTAGAATTGAATACAAGCTCTGTAAAGTTATGTGTCTTGAATTTAGTCTGCATATTGAAATTCCACTTCATGACAACACCTTGTTGGTTTTTAGTTATAATGATGTTGTAAATTAGCCAAAAGCTCCATCATTCCTGTGTTATCCATAAATTACACATTTCTGCCACTTTTCACGCTGGAGTTCATCTTTTGTCACCTAGAACTTTGGAGGTGCATGAAAACTAAATTAAGTGCTGCTAAGTGACAGTAACTAACTATAACAAATGGACAATCTTTGAACCCTATATAAGTACCTGGAAAAATTGCAGACCAGTTATTTGATTGATGGACTGGCAGAGTGAATGACCAAATGTAACGACCGGTCATAATTTATTAAAAAGAGCAGTTAAGTCAGTTACCTGTTGTAGATGAGTGTAATGGAGCGTAGTTTAGTCAGGTTCTCCAGTTCAGAAGGTAGGTCACTCAGCTGGTTGTTCCTGAAAGAAACATAAGAAAAGATAAGACTGATGGCGACAATAGAACATCAAACTGTCTTTTACAAGTGGTTATAAAAATATGTCAATTGAACTATCTCTCTCCTTTTCTTGATGTGTGTGTGTGTGTGTGTGTGTGTGTGTGTGTGTGTGTGTGTGTGTGTGTGTGTGTGTGTGTGTGTGTGTGTGTGTGTGTGTGTGTGTGTGTGTGTGTGTGTGTGTGTGTGTGTGTGTGTGTGTGTGTGTGTGTGCGCGCGTGTGGACATACCTGAGGTCTATGTGCGTTAGATGAAGCATCTTGCCGATGTCAGGTGAGCAGCAGCTCAGTGTGTTAAAGCCCAAATTTAACTCAGCCAATGAAGACTGCAACTCTAAAAGTCTGGAGGGAGTGAGGGAGAAAGAGATGAAATAACATATATTTAGTTACATCAAGCATTTGCACAACAACAACAACAGTACTACTGTACGTCATACAATGATCAAGGAAATGATTTCCACTGTGGTTGTGGGTGTACAACAGTGAAGGGACAGTGAGAGGAGATGAGAGAGGACAGTTGTTATTGTTGTTGCTGCTGTCATGCTGCTCTCTGTGTAAATTATGATGGGAGAAAACAAGAGAGCAGGACATGTGGGAGTGCAGTGGTCCCTGTCTGTCCTTTCTACATCAATCATTATTTAATTCTCGGAAAACACACTGCGGATTGAGACCCCTTTGTGTTAATGATCAAGAGACACAGTTTAAAATAAATTACATCACATAGTTTATCAACATCAACACATCAATTAAAACAGGTGCAATCAAAAAAGAATAAATAAATTAAGTCAGACTGAAAATGTCCTAGACTAGAGGAACAAGAGAGTTGCACTCGAGCAGACCCTGTAAATTGTTCCAAATGCAGTCTTTTCAAGGTCTGTAGCAACACGCGGGAAATTGGGTAGACGGTGAGGAATGAACCCCAATGGGTTTATAACTGCAACTTTGTATATGAGTCCTGGTTTTAACTTATTCAGTCTCTGTCTATAATCCACCAAATTTGTTATGTTAGCACCCAAGCTGACCAACGGTGTTGGGCAGCAATGTGTTACTAGTAACGCATAATATTGCATGGTCTTCCACCTCTGTCCTCGATTTCCTGTCTCTCTACTATCCTATCTAAATAAAGCAACATCAACAACAAAAGTCTAAAAAAGAAAAAAACTAACATAACTGTGTGTCTGTACCTGTTGGGCAGGGAAGTCAGCTTGTTTTTGCTGAAGTTAACAGTAGTCATCGCCTCTCCTGCTACAGCATCAAAGATGTCATCCGGAATGTTCTCTGCCTGCTTATCACTGAGACACACATGCAAGGCACATATAATGTACATATAAACGTATAATATAAGTAATATTCTAACATAGTCAAAGACAGAAACCGATCCAGGTCCATTGTTAGCTTGTGGTCATATTTAGCTAATCAATTTACAGTTCAAGTTTCTTGAATTGTCACCAATATAATGTACATTGAAGTTCAAAGAATAGCTATATTTTACAATATATGTAAGCAATACTTTACTTATCACAATGTAGATTAATGCCTGGCTATGGTAATATTAGATATTACAGTGTGACATTCAGTACTTCTAGTTCAGAAGTTTCATTAAGTTTTACTCTTGGGTTAAATTTAGCTTGTAAGGATAGATGAAGTTGGAACATAACCAACCTATATTCCAGGGTCTTGAGTGTCTTAATGTTATGCAGGTTGACTCTGGCTTGACTAGGTAGAGTCATGGCTGTAGGAGTGTCATCTACGGTTTCTGTTTCCTCTGGACAAATATACACACATGAGACATGCACACATCCTCTACATCCAGCTCTGAAGGTCTACAATCAAAACTGTTCAGTCAGTCAGTTGGCGATTACACTGACAGGGTGTGTTGTTCAGTATGAGTCAGTAGAAACAGTGTATTATACCTTTAATTCGTCCTCTTAAATATTTCAGCAGCTCATTGGTTCCCCTCTGTCAGAAAGACAATAGATAAACAAAGTTACCTAATGATGTTGGTAACTCCAGTGCATATAGAAAGATGTGGTTTGTGTTGCAAGTTTGCAATTTGCAAGTTTATTTAAAGACAATGACATTGGTACTGTAAGTAGTAACAGTTTGTTGGGAGACAGTTTGTGTGTGTGTATATGTGTAACTTACGGTGAGTAGGTCTCTCCTGATTCCTCTCAGTGGGTTCCCCTCCAAAAGCAACATCGTCAGGTTGGGCAACAAGCTGAGAGAGGCTGGAAGTCTGGTATATATGTACGCACACAAACAGGCATACATAAACATACAAACACCAATGTTATACACTTGGCGAGGTCCTCTGATGCATACTAATGAAGATACTGTAGCCTAGACATTGTTGTCCTTCACTATCAGTGATTGAAAGATACTTCAATGACGGAATAAGGATGCCCAGAGTTTTGTGGGGATGTGGGTATATTTTCTGGTTCAAATCAATGTGCAGTTCATTGTAGAGTTTGTCTTTCTGGTTTAGGGAGGGAAGAAATGTACATGCTCACCAATTCTGACTGAATAATGGATTAGGTCTTGCTTTTGGGTAGAAAATGAAACGTTTAAGTAGGGCTGGGTGATCAAATATCACAATATTTCTTACATATTCAATACACCAAGTAGTTTTAATGATAGATGCCCAAGTTGGCTGGTGCGACCAGCCATTTAAGCGACTTTCTTGGCCTGAATTTAGTCTCTCAAGCAGCACTTAATCCCAAACTCTATCCCACCCCCACCAGTCAAGTGTTATAATTAGGACAGAAATGGGTAAGGGTAGGTTTAGGGGCCATGGTTGGAGTTAGGGTAAAATAATCAAACCGAAAAACTCATGATCTGTACAAACCTAAAGGCAGCTCTCCACCAAACAGACTACTACAGATTACCACAGACTGGCAGTCGTATGAAGTCGGGAGATCAGTCTATGGTGCTAAAAATAGCCTATGGCTTGATGTCTTTTTCAACAACAAACACGTGAACATGTACATGCTTAAATAATTTGAGAAATTATAAAGATAACTACTGCACTGCAGGGTGCTGCTTAGGGCATGGGCACAACAAGGGTATCTGTATTTAAACTATTTTGGTCTATCATATCTTTCATATTTAGGCTAATGTTAATTAAAAAATAGAAAGTGCTGCCAGAGTCACTCAGGGCAACAAATTCCATTCTGTAGCATTCGCGCTTTCTCTGATTCAATGGAAGCATAAATATTGCTTTAAAGCCTTGCTGCGTTCTACAAATGGAGTTGTTGATTTTGGTTTCATGCGCTGTTGCAACAGAGGAGGGATATTAGGCAAATGGATTGAAAGCACAGAGGAAGGACCACTCACGGCGAACAAGATCCACAACTGTGCTAAGCCTGAAAACATAGTAAAACCGAATGTACTACATGATGATGCCATGCACAAATAAGGTGCTGTGATGGTGATGCCATGATGAACCTACGTGGCGAGGTCATTGTTGGTTACATCAAGGCGTGTTAGTGTGTTCAGTAAGGTGATCTGATCAGGAAGAGCTTTGATCTTGTTGTCTCTGAGTTCTAGTACAGTAATGGCCGACAAGCTGGCCAGTTGTTCTGCTTCCAGTTCCTCAATCTGGTTGTTACCAACATACAGCTCCTATGACAGAAAAACAAAACGACACACACACACACACACACACACACACACACACACACACACACACACACACACACACACACACACACACACACACACACACACACACACACACACACACACACACACACACACACACACACACACACACACACACACACACACACACACACACACACACACACACACACACACACACACACACAAGATGGCAGTTAAGTACAGTACATACAGTATGGATCCTCTAAGGCATTGGTTCTCAAAGTGGGGTCCGGGGACCCCCAGGGGTCCTTAGGACCCGTCTTTAACCATATTTTATCAGATAATCAGAAAACAGCAGATATACAAGCTCATAGCGCTCATAGCACTCATGCTATGAGTTTTTGAAAAATTACTGTCACAAAATATTTTTTGGAGATGGGGGTCCGCAGCCAAATACATATCATTTTGGGGGTACTCGACGTGAAAAAAGTTGAGAGCCACTGCTCTAAAGCCCCGTGTCCACCAAGATGTTTTTTCTTGACGCATGTTTTTAATTGTTTATTTGGCGTTTTTGCGCTGGGCATTTACCTTGCGCTCGCACATGCACGCGAGGCACTTTCTTTCCTCTGCCTGCTGAGAGCTCAAATATGTTTCAAATCGGGCGCTTTCAGCCGAGAAAAAAAACCCCCAGTGGACACGGCGCCTTAGACCATTGGTTCTCAACCTTTCCTGGATAAGGGCCCACTTATAAATCTCCAATGTGTTTGGAGCCCCCTCATCATCTGACCACTTAACACGGCAGGTATTCAACTGCCATGTTAACCCTTTAATACCTGGAATGCATATGTGTCACTTTAGATTTCTTTGGCTATTCAAAAATAGCAGATATACAAGCTCGTAGCGCGGCACCGAGTGCCGCGCTATGAGCTTGTAGATCTGCTATTTTTGAAAATCTTGAAAAAAATATGTTTCGATTTCTTTCCAAAAACGGTTAGGATTTAGATTTTTTTTAAGAATCGCCTCAGGTCTTAATGGTTTCAGTGGTCAGATGGGTGGGCCATGTGCATTTTCAGAGCATGTTTATTTTAATGATGAATCAATTGTGTTCCGGCCTGGATCAATGGAACTAATGTAGTACACTTTATAAGAAAAATTATAAAGAAAAATGTTATCTGTGTATTGTCAATTATTTGGGGACCCACTTGCAATATCATCACAGCCCACCAATAGGCCCCGGCCTACAGGTTGGGAATCGCTGTACTAGACATAAATTATATTGTTTATTTGAGGTCACCTGACAAGATGATTCTGTGTCATCTTTTAAATCACTTCTAAAAAAGCTCTTTTTATCTGTTACTTACTCCCTCTGTCACCATGCTCGTTTGATTAGATTTTTAATATAATGTGTTCCAACTTTGTAATTTCTGACTTAAAAAGCGCTATATAATGAATTGTTGGAGGGACTAGACTGATTGGTGATAACTCACACATTTTGTCTAAAAATACTATCATTTTGCCAAGGGGTAAAGGAAGAGAGATCTACCATTTAAAAATACATTGAATCCAGGTTTTGCTTGATGTGATACAGTATATGTACTGGAAATCAGTAGTATATCTTTTACATACATTTGATGACTTTTTTTTTGGTTTTCATGCCAAATGATAACAATTATGTTGGGGAGGAGGGCCCTAAAAATAAGAAATGTTTTTGGTAGGCTAAGGCAGTGGCTTAAAAGTCTTTATAAAACACACAGGGCCTATAACGGCGTGGCTCTCGGAAGTCATGTAGCCACTCCATGATGTCCTTACTATGATGTCAGTCATCTTGATATTTGGACAAGGTTTCAGCCCAGTCTGACCTTAGAATTTCAGTTTAAAATCAAAGTTTTTAGCATAAAAGTACACTATTTGAAAAATATTCAGGGATTTTGACGGGGATTTATTTCCTCTATTTCCTTGACCTACCTGGCAGCGTGCATATGAAAGATCAGTCCAGTGGTTTGGGAGGTTAGCCCCAGACACAGACTGTTCGCCCCATAAGAGCCACTAAAAAGTACCAGGTTATGTACAGTATGTACCTAATAACTAGATGTTCAAATCTAGTTTCAAGTGAAAGATCTCCATATATGGAGATGTTCATAAAGATCTCCATATATGGGCATTTTACGCTTGTGACGTAACGTACTGTACTATATGCTTTGTGGCATGAAAATCAAGTAGCGTAGATCAGAGCACTACGTCACACGATGCTTGGTCAATCACATTTTTTTGTGACATCCGACCACCCACATATCATTGTCTCCGCCGAAGGTGGAGAATATGTTTTCGCTTTGTGTGAGCAAACATTGTTAGCCAAGCTAACATTGGGCAAGCTCCACGTGACACGTGTCAATTTGTTGACACCAATGCCTCTGATTGGCTAGAGGGACGCGTGACGAAATAAAATTCTATAAATAGGTGTGTCACTTCAAAAAGCTACTACTTTTTGAAGTGAGGTAAAACAGGATCAATCAGACTTGATTGGAACAGTACCTTCAGTAAGTCCAAGTCACCCGTCTGTGCGTGTGTGTTTCCCTCTGAGAACACCTAACATTGGTCAAGCAAAGGCGCAGAAGGCCAAAGCTAAGAAAGCATACTCATCTACAATTGTAACGTAGAAGAGGACTAGAGTTGAAATGATCCCACAACAAAGCCGAACTCTTAATACGTGTCAATATGTTGACATCAATGTCTCTGATTGGCTAGAGGGACGCATGACGAAATACAATCCTATAATAAAAAGGTGTGTCACTTAAAAAAGCCGTTTACGTTTTTGAAGCGAGGTAAGACAGGATCAATCAGTCTTGATTGGAACAGTATCTTCTAGTCCAAATCACCCGTCCGTGCGTGTGTGTGTCCCTTTGAGAACACCTGACATTGGTCAAGCAAAGGCGCAGAAGGCCAAAGCTAAGAAAGCATACTCATCTACAACAGTAACACAGAAGAGGACTAGAGTTGAATTGATCCCACAACAAGACCGAAATCTTAATACGTATTAATATGTTGACACCAATGCCTTTGATTGGCTAGAGGAATGCATGACGAAATACAATTCTATAAATAGGTGTGTCACTTCAAAAAACCGTTTACGTTTTTGAAGCGAGGTAAGACAGGATCAATCAGTCTTGATTGGAACAGTATCTTCTAGTCCAAATCACCCGTCCGTGCGTGTGTGTGTCCCTCTGAGAACACCTAACATTGGTCAAACAAAGGCGCAGAAGGCCAAAGCTGATCAAACACACCAATCAACTGCTGAAACTGTTCAAGACAATGAAGATGAAGAAGACAGACAAGTATTTGAACAAACCAGTCAATTATGACGACTCCCATATGATAGATTGCTTCAATGTAAACAGAGCATTGCTTCAATTAAACAGAGCTAAGAATCTCTGATTAATTTCATTCTTTCTTTATGATTCTTAGCTCTGTTTAACATACACCTTTTTATTTAACTAAAATATATATCTTTTACTCTACTGTATCTCATTAGTTATTGCTATGATAATATAATTGCTATAGTCTGCTGGCGGAGACTTGTGCTCCGAGGAGCACATTTTCTAGTTAATCTTAATATCGATGAAAACCAAACAATGTGGATCTTGGACTTCATGTGGCCGGCCTGTGACGTCAGTCATCTATGACACTGGTTTCCAAACAGTGGGTCGGAACTCAGGACCCATATTTGGGTCACTGACCCATTTTTATGTAGCCTGGTAAACCCTCCCTCCGGAAATCTCAATTCCATTTCATTTCAGGAGTGAGTCTGGCCTGATCCGCCTGTCTGCAATATTGGCTGTGCTGGAGTTGGGCGGGAGTAATACCGTTGACTGACAACCCCTTCAGCCAATGATAATTTTTCCCCTTCAGCCAATCAGCAGTTCACCAGTCTTAATGTGACGCGACGGGACTTTTGAGACAGCCATACCCAAAATGGGTTGCCTTTTTCGGGTACAATGGTGTCACTGCCCGCCCCTACCGGTTCTCTAATTATTATTTTTTAAATAGGCTTTGTCATGATTAATTGACCACACATATGAAGTTAAACAACTAAATTCTATCCAAACGATATCTTATAAGTAAATTCCGTGCCTCAAAATAGAAGTTAGAGAGCTTTTTGAAGTAAAAAAATAGCGGAGAATTGGCCGCACATGAAAAAGATGGCTGCCGTTCGTGTTTTGGGCTCACTCGAACTCGCCACCTGATTGGCCAACGTAAGCTGTCAATCACAGAACAATGAGCGACGACGCTGATAGGCGCGTCCGTTTGGCATACACAGCCAATATTGCAGAGAGGCGGTTCATGCCAGACTCACTCCAGGAATCAAATAGAAATTAGATTTCCGGAGGGAGGGTTTACCAGGCTAATTTTTATGGGTCATGAGTAAACTTTATCTTTTTGCTTCCTATATTTTACTTTTTATTATTATATTATTTCAAAAATATTTACTGTTTTTAAAACAAATTTTCATCATAAATTAAAGACAAATTGAAAAAAAATGCAAAAGAATTTCATGCATTAAAAAGAAAAATTGAAGATCCCATAAATAAATAAAAACATATTTTAAGTAGTGAAAATAGCAGTCTACAAGGTGTTGCAGATTGGCCTTTTTCACAAGTTTGGGTCACGCAGAGATATCAAATTTATTTTGGTTCTCAAGCTCAAACGTTTTGGAACCACTGTTCTAATGAAATCATCTATGATATGACTCCAAATTTGGGCAAGGTTTCAGCTTGATCTGAACCCAATTGACTTCCATTATAAAACTAAAGTTAAATATTTCAAATTAAATAAATTAATAAAAAAATCGGCCTAGTGTCAGTGAGTGCAAGACATTTGCCGCTGATCGGTCCAGTGGTTTGCAAGATTAACTCCATACACACACTCAGTCCGACCCTCTCCTGCAGAGCCATGCCATAAAAAGGCAAGTAAAGTCGAGTCAAGTTGAGTTGGATCCTCCATGCTGTGGAAAAGTGACAAAGACCTCCGCAAAAAAAAGAAGCTTCGAGTGTGTTGGGGGGAAACTGAAGTTTGGTCATTTTGTTAGAGCCTTTCCGGATTATGTCGAATAATCATGACACAGGTCTTAAACTTCAGTACAACGGTGAAAAAAAATTCAGCAAGCAACGCTGTCATGCAATGCAGCATAAATTAATCTTTAGAGAGGTTTTGGATCCATCTGGTCGCTCACCATCCTGCCTGCCTCTGGCCTTTCTTGGAGGCAGCATGCGTGGAAGCATTCAGAAGACTTCTGCTCAATATCTTTTCTGATAATTTATTTCAGTAAATGCAAGAAATGCATGAGACACCATTGCAAGGTGGGGGACTCAAATTGTCTAATAGACAGGTTTAGTTTAGTTGTGTGTTGATTTGATTGAAGAGTTTGTCCTTGATGACTTGAGACATCAGACCATGTATTGTCTCTATGGTCGTCTTGCAGCTGTCTCTTGTTGCTTTGGCCAGCTTGTCCTCAGACCTCCGGTCGTGTGTGTCCAGGCCTGGCATGAAGTTGCCTCTGCCCAGCTGGGCCTCTGACTGCTCTAGCTTCTCGGACAGGTCAAACACCTGGTCTGTAATGTAGTCTGCGTTCGTAAGAAGACTTGAAGAGCTTAAGGTATTGACCCAATATTTATTCCAAAGGAGCTCCAGGAGTTTTTTGTCAAGGGAGGATTTGAAGTAAGTTACCTCCATGGGATAATACTGTTTACAGTGCACACCAAAGTCTTCAATCTTGCTCAAGGGGATTGTCTGATATTCTGATGGTCCTTCATCGGGAGGTTTGTAATCCTTCGGGTAGGTTCTGAAGGCACCAAGGTTGACCTTTCCCGCCGATATGGTGCGAGTGGGGTCTACCACAACCGCTACGAAAGGCTCCTGAAACTGCTGGTTGAGCATTTGAGTGCCGACATCTATGCCCGAGAGCCAACATCCGTAGCCTGGGTGACTGTGGTACCAGCCAATGGCATTCTCTAGCCGACCAACCTGTTTGGAATTGTCCATGTAGGCAGCCATGTATTCATACGCTGCAGCCTGAGCGTTCACTTGGGTCTCTGTGCCTTCCACTGGCAAGGCGAAGCTGTCCATGATGATCATGGTTTCACCGTCCACCTTCCCCAACATCAGACCCATCACCTCCAGGTTGCCTCCTGATCTGGCATGCATCACCATCTTCAACAGTGCCAAAGCTGAGATCTTGCAGTACTTAAAATAGTGACGGTCCCTTGACCATGGCTTCTCATTGAGGATTTGTTGCTGTCGTTTCTTGTCATATTTGTAAATTTCATCTATGCTCTGAACTTCCTGCATGCTATTGGACATCTCCCATGTTTTTTGGGCAATGTTGCTCCCTGCCATACTGACAAAACTCAGTGTTTAGAAGATCAAAACCTCAATGAATCACACAAGCTTTGATAGCAATAAGAACAGACAAATATAACTTCTATGAGCCTTTATAAAGATCAATTATGATGTCGTGATGTGTGCGTGACATAAGCAGCCATGCCCAAATATGGTGTGGGCAACCCTAGCAACCCTCGCCATTAGTGTCCCAATGTGTCTTCATTTATGTGTACGTTGACATGAGTGTACTTAATTTTCTTCTTCTTGGCCTCATCCACGGTCTCGGAACTACTTATGGTTGATTTACGGAGCCATGTCACACTGTTTTGCACAGTGCTAGTCACCTGTAGCTGCTGCCTGGCATCGTTCCCTTCCCAGTGCAGTGAGTAAATCTAGCCTACTCTTAAGTTGCTACAGAAAACCGGTCGGTTTGAAAAAAAGAGCAAAGTTTGTGTGAGTACTTTGATGGGAAAGCGGCACGACATCCAATATAAACACCTGGATGTGATGTGAATCGCCCATGTTACCTCATACTGCCCGCTGCCTCTGTGATGCGGTCATTTGAAGAAAAAAATCAGCGTTTGAGGCGAGAACATGGAGAATGCAGAGTAGGCCTACGTTTTCAACCACAACTGTTTGGCTGAAGATCCAATACTATGTCATGTTATGGTTTAAACTTTAAGGGGAGCTGGTCAGTCAGTAGAGTGCTTCAGACCAGTCACCGGCTCCTCTGGAGTGACAGCATAATTGATTTGACCCCTACTTTTGCGCAGAGCACTGGCATGAAGTAATTCATTATTTGGGAGCAGTATAAACATTTTAAATGGCTTTCACATACTCTTAATCTTTTTTTCAAATTAGATTTGGCCTTATAGATCGAAACGTGTTCAGTTTTGTCTATTTTATGGGTGTTAATTTTAATAAATGAATAATTCATTTTCGACTATTTGAAGAAACGTTTAAAAAAATGTGTACATGCGAGTGAAATGAATCACTGGGAACATCCCTAATAGCCACCAGCTTCTGTATATCTGCCTACACTACCTCTTGACTGTATAGTCTCAGCCGTTTCCTCGAATAGGCTGAGAGCTAGGGCATAATCTCATGTCCCCAAAGAGAGGTGGGCGTGAACTGAGATTTATGCAGTCTACTACATGATTTTGACAGTGTTGCGCATTTCTACAGTTATATGTTTTCCGACATTCTTCCTGGTCAGCAGCCAGCTCCTAAGGTCCTTGACAAAGGGAAGTCTCATCTTGTCACTGTTTTTACTATAAACATTCAGGAAAATGCCAAAGAGCACCAGAAGGCCTCCCCAGATGTACTGAAAAGTAAAAGGCTTGGCAAAGAATATGAAGGACAGGATGACGGTCATGGCCTTTCTCCCAGTGGTCACTGTGACTGCAACCAGAGCGCCAAAGAGTTTAATCAAAGCCAACACGAAGGACATGCCAAAATAGCCTGTAAGAGAGAATAAGAACACATAACCGTACGTCTTCAATAGATGCTTTGAGCAGAATGCCACTGCGGGGCCCAGGCCACCCGAACTCGACAGGCCTGCCAGTATGTAGGCAAAGCCAAAGGAGTAGGAATACAGAACCATCTCAGAGTTTGAGCCATTGTGGAGTTTCATGGCTTTCTCTTGCAAGTTTCCCATGACAGCATCTGCACACAGTGCCATGGAGATAAGGAGCACACCTGTCGAGTTGAAGTCGGGGGTTACTTTGCTGTCAGCCAGTGTAAACCAGATGAGACCCAGAGTCATACAGAGCGCGGCGGACACGTCAGTTACATTGTAGCGTTTACCTTGTATGAACACTCCTCCGATCATGACGGGGATGAGTTTGCAGCACTTGAAGATGACCTGCATGTGGTAGTTCAAGTATCCCAAAGATGTACTGGACAGCCCGATGCTGCCCAGAGTTAGAAAACCCATGATCACGTACGTCTTTCCGGGTATCCTTCGTTTGTCCCGCGTGAGCTGCAGTTCCACCAGGCCAAACACGGCGTAGAAGCCAAACTGCACCAAGGTGAGGTACCACCCGAAAGGTTTCAAACCTTCCAAAGAAAAGATCAGCTCCTGCAAGTATCCGTAGAAGAGGTGAAAGACGAAGACGCCGGCCACGCAGATGAAGAACTGCGTCACGGTGCTGAAGCGGGTCAGGTTGATGCCCAGGACTCTCAGCTCCTTCACATGCTTAGCGTGGGGGGACATCTGAAGCAACACCTCCGGGTGTTCCTTATGGGAGCTTTTCCTCTTCTTCAGGGGCGACACCACCGGTAAATAGATTTTCCTTGTTTGTGACGGCCCAAAAAGAATCAAAACATTTTAATGCTTTCTGGAGCAATGACTAACACATAAAAAACACACTGTATTTACAGGGTTAACTTCTTCCAGTCTTGCCCAAATATGGAGGTCCATGACATCAGACTGGCCTCCAAGTACCCTGATAGGCAATACCATAGCAACCTGATATCAACAAACATGAACGGAATTCCCATACCGGCCCTAGCCTTCTTGTAGGCCAGCATTTTGTCCTGGTTAGTGTCCTTGTGCCACTGGTGACTGGTGTTTTCATACATCTTAAATCATTTTGAATGGTGTCTTTCCTTGTTGGGAGACTTTCGTTGGCCGGGAGATGTGTCCTTTGATCATGTTCTTGCTTATCTTTTTATCTTCGTATGAATGTTGTATCTGAGTTGTATTTTTGTCTTATTATTTTTTGTTTGTTTATATGTTTGTATTTTGTATGTCTTTAAAAAAAGCAATAAACATATTTTGCAAAAAAAACAAAACAAACATGAACGGCAAATTTCTTGTGCACACTGCCATAGGCCAAGGAAGTACCTCCACACATTTCTTTCACATTATGTTTTAAATTGTTTGCTTTCATTTTATTATGGATGGGAGTCAAATAGGTCAGATTGGGCTTGAATCCTTACCCCAAATTGCCCAAATCATAGATATGTCATAGATGACTGACATCACAGGCTGGCCACATGAAATGGGAGCCACGCCATTATTATTAGACCCTGTCTTGTGTTCACATATGTTTTATATAGTTTTCAATAGGCCACTATTTTTATGATTTAGTTTTGGTTCAAACTGTTGATTAATACCTTCAGGCTAGGGGCGGGAAGCTGTGGGAGGAGACGCAGCTTGTTGTGTCTCAAGAAGAGCTGCTCCAAAGCGACCATCGTTGACAGGCTTGCTGGAACACCAGTTAATAGATTGTTGCTACATTCCAATAGTTTCAGCCCTGTAAACAAAGAGATGCTACAGTACACTCAAGCAGACATTGTGGTTTAAAACAATGACTGGAATGTCTGGAAACCAAGAAATAGATAGACAGACAGACAAGCAATCTTACCAGACAGGTGGGCAAGGCTGTCAGGCAGACAGGTTAGCAGATTATGAGACAAGTCTAGCTTCTGCAAACTAACCAGGCAGCCCAGGCTGGAGGGCAGGGACTTCAGTTGGTTGCTGGAAACATCCTTCAATCAATAAAAAATAAAGTTAAATCATGTCATGTTGTCAATCAGTCAGGTTCTCTTTAACTGTTCATGTATTTTGTATTCTATTCTGTAGGTACTGTTAGTATTAGTTACCAGCTCTGACAGATTGACTAGTTGTCCAAGCTCTTCGGGCAGTGTTTCCAGAAGGTTCTGTTTAAGTGTAAGACTGTGAAGGTTCTTCAGAATGCACACCTCTACTGATAGCACGTTCAACTTGTTGTGACTGGAAAGGCAGATCAGAAAGACAGACGGTAAAAGAAAGATCGACAGACAGACAGAGACAGACAGACAGACAGACAGACAGACAGACAGTTGACACACATGAATACTTCCTGTGCTGCTCTTCAAATGCTTTTTGTGTGTGTTATGTGGATGTGTGGATGGGATAGTGGCTGCACTTTGTACATCTGTTTGTATGTTTGCACTGCAATTATTTGTTTTGGTGTTTTTATTTATTTATGTGAAACTCATTGCATTTACCTGGTATGAAATGTGCTTTACAAATGAAATTTACTTGACTTACGGTTTCTAAATGTCATCATTCATCATGACATGCAGATTTCACAACAATGGCAAAAGGTTTCATGTTCAAATGTGTGTGTATGTGTGTGTGTGTGTGTGTGTGTGTGTGTGTGTGTGTGTGTGTGTGTGTGTGTGTGTGTGTGTAATACCTGAGTCGTAATTGCTGTAACTGCTCCAGTTCTCCTAAACCGCTGGGTAAACTGCTCAGCTGATTATCATGCAGCTGGCAAACAAACATAAAACAAACTTACTTCATAGCAACATTACTTTACTGTGAAATTACAATATTAAGTATACAGACCACTAACTGTTTGTTTCATTAGCATCATCCACCAGGTACACAGAGTAGCTGGTAGACACAGTTACAACCATGTTGGTTATTTTATCCCCGCTGGCGGCGGTTGGTCCGTCAACACTCTGGACCCAAACAAGACATCTCAAAAACTACTAGATTAGATTGCAATGAAATTGGCTAAGCTCATTCATACTGAACCCTAATGATTTGAGTGGCAACATGACCTTCCCTTTACCGCCACCCTCAGGCCAAAATGTCAACTTTGTATGCAAGATATCTCTTAATCTATTGCCACGAAACTTGCTGAACGCTTTCATGCTCCCCAGAAGATGAACCCTTCTGGTTTTAGTGACCCCGCTGCCTTTTCTCTAGCGCCACCCTTAGTCTTTCCTATAGCACTACTCATAGAATAACATTTCCACTTGCACACAAGATATCACAATCGTGCAGATTGTGATGACTTTGGTGCCAAACAAGATATCTCTAAAGAGCAGCACAACCTCTCTAGGAGCCGCAAGAGGGGCTTTTTAGACAGTTAATGTTACTTACATCAAGTGTTGTGAGTCCAGTTAGTAGTTTGATGTCATCTGATATTTCTGTGAGCTGATTGGATGAGAGCAGAAGCTTGGTGAGGTCAGTCTGCTCCCACCAACGGTCGGATTCTCCAAACGACACATTCTGATGGGCTTCCTCGGGTGTATCAACGTTTAGACGGTACACATCCTGCGGAACTGAGACAGATTACAGTTTCTTAAATGAATACCCTTCATTCACTTTGCCCATTTTGGTAAGCTTTCCCTGGACTGTCGACATCCAAACTGATACCTGTCATACCACACAGTAAAATCCTCAGCATTCATTTGTCCATTTGAGCGCTCGGGTGGCACAGTGGTAAAGTCCCTGCCCACCACCACGGAGGTTGTGGGTTCGAATCCACCGTGGTGCATCCGGCTTTGCCGGGCGTCTATGCGAACACAATTGGCCCGTGTTCGGGGGAGGGAACACAGGTGAGGGAGATATTGGTCATTGCACGTAATCCTACGGGCTGGGGGGCGGCACCTGTCAGCGGGGAGGTGTTGGGGCGGGAGGAGTAGAACGAAGGTTCTACGTCCTCCTGGTGGGGGCTCCTCACTGGCAGGTGAGTCAGTAGGATACGACAGCAGTGACAACACAGAAATGTGTGGGGAGGAATGAATTGGCATAACTACTACATTGGGGAGAAAAAAGGGGGTAAAAATAATTGGCTACTCTAAAAAAAGAAAAACTAATTTGTCCATTTGTACAAATAAATACTCAAGTGTTAAATCCATACATTTATGAGAGTCTGAGAGTGTACAAATGGACCTGTGCTATCACTGCTATGTACATTTGGTTACATTTATTTTGTACACTCTCTGAGTTAAATTAACACAGAGGATTTTACTATGTAGTTATAATCTATATAATTCAGTGACTAACACCCCCCTGCCTTTTGACTCCATAGAGATCAAGTTGGGTTCCCAACTTGATCTCTGTAACATACATGGGTCATTGAGAAGTGGATGGATGGATGTATAGTACAGTACAGGTGGATCAGGTAAAAGGCCAAATGTCTAAGTACAGAGAATAGTATAAGATTACTTAAATGTCCATCCCTTACTCTGTAATGTTTAAGTACAGACAATAATATCGATCTACGGTACCGTCACAGTAATGTTTAGTACAGATATAGCCTGGCTTGGATCAAGGCTGTCATAGATTTATTTGATCCAGTCTGTCAGACTCGATCAAATAAATCCATGACATGAGTCTTGATCCAATTAAGGCTAGTACCACTGGTGGGAAAAGTACAAATGTGTATTACTTAAGTAAAAGTATCAATACTGCAACGTAGAAATACTCTGTTACAAGTAAAAGTCCAGTAATCAAAATTTACTTGAGTAAAAGTACAAAAGTAATGGCATCAAAATATAGTTAAAGTACCAAAATTAAAAGTACTCATTATGCATTACACACAAATGCATTATACAAATATCCAAACCTCACTTATAGGGGCGGTTTCACCGCCCAAAAATACCTCAAAATTGTACTTAAGTACAGTACTTGAGTAAATGTACTTAGTGGGGGTCCCCAGCTAAATGATAGATTAGGCACCAAATGGACCCTTATGGGTCTGTAACTCTGAGAGTGTACAAATGGAACCAGGTCCATTTGGTTCCATTTGTACACTCTCAGAGTTAAATTAACATTGATTTTACAATATACATTGGGGTCCCAGAGATAGAAATGCCATTAAATGGGGGTCTGTAGCCCTAATGCATGTCAAACAGGGGGTCCTTGAAATTAAAATGGTTGAGAATCACTACTAGAGCTGTACAAAAATAATCTTCTCTTATGGGGGTCCCTGGCATATCTTTTCAAATGGGGGTCCGCGGGCTAGTAAGTGTCAATTTGGGGGTCCTTGACATTAAAAAGTTTGAGAACCACTGCTTTACACCACTCAATAATACAATGTCCATCATACCCTCAGTCAGCCCACGAGCAGACAGGTTGAGCTGGCCGCTCTTCCTAGCAGCCTTCAACAGTCCGTATGGCACCGAGGGCTCTTTGGTCTCCGTCTTGAATCCCGACAGAGAGTCTGCTTTACCACCTCTTTTAAAACGAGACATTTCTATATACTTGCCTTAAAAACAGCAGTAAAGAGTAAGTGTAACACAATAGTTCAACTAGCTGTCAGGTTGTTGTTTTAGTGTCTGCTCTTCTTTTGGTAACGGTTAGTTCCGGGTTATATCGTGTGAGTTTTCAAAATAAATGTCCAAGATATGAGGTAAGAATTCATAAAATAAAAACTCTTGTCTTGTTAAATAGCACCTATATATTATCCCCCATTCCGTTTAAAAGTTTAAAAAAAAATAGGTAATAGACACAAGAATGTGAAAGTGGGGAAAGGTGTGCGCCCTGAAACATGACTGTCATATATTACATGACAGTCATGGATTAACTTCAACCTGAAGTTTGCACTTTTTCCATTTACGGCCCGTACATCAAATAAACGTTCAGATTTCAAATATAAAGTGCTTACACCATGGTTTCACGGATGTTATAATTATGTACGGGCTCTCAGAAGTACCTGTATCTTCCGAATTGTTCAATAAAAAGCATTTTAATCTGATCGGTGGCCAGTTATAGTATAATCAGAGTGCAGTACACCTCCCAACCGATGGGTTCGCGTAGCTGAAAGCATATGGAGGAAAACCGGCAAAAATGGCCACCGATCGGATTAAAATGCTTTTTATTGAACAATACGGAGAATACAGGTACTTCTGAGGGTATGTACATTATTTTAACATCCGTGGCCATGAGGTAAGCACTTTGTATTTGAAATTTGATACGTTTATGTAGATGTATGGGCCGCAAATGGATAAAGTGCAAACACCAGGTTGAAGTTAATCCATGACTGTCTTATAATATGACCGTCATATTTCGGGGCTATATTTCACGTACCAAGGGGAGCTTTTATCATGAAGGGACGACTATGTTGTTGGAGGAAGTATTTGTTTACAGACTGTCTTGTCAAACAGCTGGAACCAAGTGGACACTTTATGACACTAGAAGATGAAGTAAAGTCCTCAACTACATAAAGTGAGTACGTATAGTGACATTATGTTAACCTGAGTGTGGATGTGGACTGTTGTTTACTTTTAGTTGCTGTCTTTATTGTTTCTGGAGGAACTTAACAACTAATGTGAGCTGTGGCCAACGTAGAGCAGAGAGACTGGTCATGTAACGTTAGCCTAGCTTGCTAGTAGCAACGTGGGCTATAGTGGTTCTGTGACCAGTTTGGCATGAGTACCAACAGGGAATTTAAGTAAAGCCATTATTTTAAATATTAGTAAATGCTAATACCTGCGATACCCAAATCTCATTACAAGACCTAAACCTGAACGTTATTGGCTTGAACATGAATTGTTGATTTTTTTTTAAATTCAATCTATTTATTGGAAAATCTGAATCCACTTCTCTTATTGATTGGTATTTAAAGGGTAGTTTGTTTGGTCTTTGCTGTTGCTTAGTTATTGTGTTGCATCACATTCCTCCTAAACCCCAGGTAATGTTAACTGGCTCCCAAGAATGAATAAAATATTGAAGTGTAACATTATCCCAGTCTGTATAGCCAGGCCTGGAGTCAGGGGCAACAGTTACCTACATGATTCAGTACTAGTGGAAAAAGTACTCGAATGTTTTACTTCAGTAGAAGTTTACTTCATTTTTTTTACTTGAGTAAAAGTTCAAAAGTATTGGTATCAAAATGTACTGAAAGGTAGGGTAAGTGATTTACTTTAGTTAAAATAAGTGTTAAAGAGCTCTATTCTGATAGTACTCATTGCTAGGGTGTTTGTACAAAAGGAGTCTCCCATGTGTCTCCAGCTCTTTATTAAACAGAAAATGCATTTTCAGTGCTCTCTCCTGATTGGCTTAAATTGTCACCTACCTGAAAATGTACTATATTCTGTTTACTAAAGAGCTGGAGAGACACCTGTAACAAACGCTCTTTAGCAAAGATTACTATCAGAATATAGTACTTTAACCTTTTTATCCAAAACCCCCCCCCCACAAAATAAATAAATAAATATCACTTACCCAACTTTTAAACTACCAAAAGTAAAAGTACTCATTATGCAGAATGTCCCATTTCACAAGTCAAATTCATAAAATGTACTGTATGAAAAGCTTTTGAAAATAGCAGATCTACAAGCTCACAACTCGTTGCAAAGTGATGTGTTGTGAGCTTGTAGATCGGCTATATCGGTTTTGTAATAATAATCAAAATCTACAAAGTAACTAGTGACTAAAGTTTTCAAATAATTGTAGTGAAGTAAAAGTACAATATTTGCCTCTGAGATGTACAGTAGTGGAGTAGAAGAAAAAGTATTGAAAATTGGAAATACTCAAGTAAAGTAAAAGTACCTCAAAATTACACTTTAAGTACAATACTTGAGTAAATGTAATTAGTTTACTTTCCACCACTGAACGCTAGTTGCCTACATGTGAATGATGAAGACTTGCCAGCAAGATGACCTGATACTAGTGCTGCACGATTCTTGCTCAAATGTGAATCACGATTTTCCTCCATAAGAATTGAGATCACGATTCTCACACGATTCTCTTGTAAATATAAAAATATTAAATCTGCTGTAGTTTTTTTTGCCATAATTTAAAATCGAGATTGCATAGGTGTCTGAATCGAGATCACAATCTTTTTTCGATTAATTGTGCAGCACTACCTGATACTTGGACTCACTGTAACGGTTATTGTTAGAAGTTGGTTGAGACTACACTGCCACATGATTGAAGAACTTGAGTTGCATCTCTGTCCCCAGGATGGCCAGCATGGATCAAATCGCAGCAGTAGGACAGGTCCTGGTGGAACCAGGACAGGACCTGACCCGACGCTTCAGAGCACTGTTCACTCTGAGGAGCCTGGGAGGTACTAAATAACATGTTGTTTTGGTCATAGAATGTGCAATTGTTCATCTTGTTACTCAGTGTTCGATCCCTGTGTTGTGTAATTTCAATATAAATTGTCTACATTTCCATAGCACCTTTTATCCAAAGTGCTTTAAAAACAGTGGTTCTCCCCTCTCAAGGGATCCTTGAGGAGGGTCCCCAGCAAAATTATTTAATATGTAGCTTCAAAATCAGTTTAACCACCTTATACTTAGGGTATTCGCAAATTAATTAGAAAAAAAACAAGGATAGTGCATTGCATTCGGTGGGAGTTTACAGCTGTTGTAGAGCAGAATTGTTAAGGGAACAGAAACTTGTAAACCTTATACGTTTTATCAGTTTGCTTTTATTGATTGTGTGTGCAAAGTTTTGCTAAATATGTTTTCCTGTGGGAATTTCTGGGAAATGTGAATTTGTGAGGATGGATGGATGGAGCTTGTGTAACTTATCTGTTTACTCCTGAACTCTTGTTAGGTGCTGAAGCCATAGAGTGGATCAGCAAAGCATTCGGTGATGAATCTGCTCTGTTGAAACACGAGCTGGCTTACTGTCTGGGACAGATGCAGGACAAAAGGGCCATACCGTCGCTAATCGCTGTCCTAAAAGACACGCAGCAAGAGCCCATGGTCAGGCATGAGGCAGGTAGGTACACGCATAGATGCAGACAAACAACAAGTATTGAAATATGAAGCCAGAATCGTGGTCCAAGACATAACGGCGAGTAAATGCAGAGACACTCCCCTGGTAACTGATGAGGTTATGTTGTCATTTTTTGTGACAATTCAAGTCATCTTGTTTATTTCAACCCTATTATACGGTACTTTGTTGACCCCCTCATTTTCTCACACTGCACCAAATCTCTTCGCTGAAAATGTGCAAATCTACAAGCTCACGGCTTGTCGCAAGCTTGTAGATCTGCTATTGTCTGCAAATGTTCACCTATTTTCCCCCAGAATGTTCACCTATTTTCACATGCCCCCCAGAATAGGAGAGTTAGGGTTCGGGTTATTAATTGATTGAACAGATCACACAGAGTAATGTCATGATGAGTGTTCAAACTAATTGACCAGTATGTATCTTGTGTGTCTGTGTTTGTGGCTCTAGGCGAGGCTCTGGGAGCAATTGGTGACCTTGTGGTTCTGGACCTGCTCAAAGAATACAGTCGGGACCCTGTCATAGAGGTAGGAACATAATATTCCCCTGACCGACTCTTTAATCATAAACCATAACCTTTAACTACATGAACGTTACCCTAGTGTCCCTATTCTGTAGCGAACATTAAAAATAGCACATCTACAAGCTTGTATATTGCTATTTGAGGTGAAGATGCAGTATGTAGTGTAGAGGGAAAAAAGGAGGGGGGGCTACTATAGACTCAGGTCAACTAAGTATGTAGGTTGTAAGTGGTTAATTTTTGTTTTATGGTTCAAATGTCAATTTGGTATGATGGTGTTTCCTGTCCTCCAGAAATCGGTCAGTTATCATTTAAATGTCCTATATTTCCTCATACAGTAGTAAGGTGTTGGTAATCCAAAACTACTTAGCCTAATGATTATGAAGGAAACCCTGCTGGGGAGTTTATCAGTGTGAGAGTTTTAATACCTTGAGGAAAGTTCTCCCATACTATAGATTTTTTTAATATAGACAACTCATCACATCATGAGGACATACCAAGGTTAGACAAATATTTGCCAAATTAAAGTTATATATTTCTTTAGTTTAAATTATAATGTATATGTGACATTCAAAGAAGTTTTTCCACTGTTGACCATGCGTACATCCTCCTATAATTTAACAAACCTCTGTTTGTCTGTTTGGTGTCGTGGTGAAGCTGCCCGGTTCTCCTCAGTGGCTGGAGCAATTGCTCTGATTTTGCACACAGCCATTGACCATTACCATCTGAACTTAACTGCGAAGCCCGTTTTTCAATTTCATCAAATCTCAGCTTCTTATTAGCGTTTATGTGTCAAACAATGGGAGATAACGTTGCCAGGTTTCGCGCGAGAAACAAGCAGCAAGGTCTATGAAAACAAGGCCAAACGAAACGCCTTCACACAACATATACCTTGCCTCTTGGAAAACAGCCGATCTACAAGCTCACAACGCGTCCCCACACCCACCTGCACTTTCACAACCAACGCCAAAACACACTACCACCAATATTGCCCTTAAACCGCTTACAATAGGCCAACATGGCAACACCAACGTCGTCACGCTCTGCCAGTGAGCTAGCCTGCTTCCACACCATAGACCCCGCCCACTGTGTGTGTGTGTGTGTGTGTGTGTGTGTGTGTGTGTGTGTGTGTGTGTGTGTGTGTGTGTGTGTGTGTGTGTGTGTGTGTGTGTGTGTGTGTGTGTGTGTGGCCGCGACGGGACCCGCGGGGGGGAGGAGGGGGCGTGTGTGTGTGGGGGGGGGGGGGGTGGCCGCGGAGGGGAGGAGGGGGCACGACGGGACGCGCGACAGGGAGAAACCGCGCGACAGGACGTGCAATAACCCCAAGTTTGAAACTACTTTCGCCTGCGCCCTTCACCGGGTATGGTCTAGTTATCTTAACTAGACCATACCCGGTGAAGGTTATTGCACGTCCTGTAGCGCGGTCCCCCCGCAGGTCCCCCCGCGGCACCCCCCGCGGTCACCCCTCCCCACGGGCAACCCCCCCCCCCCCCCCCCCCCCCCACGGGTAACCCCCCACACACCCCCCCGTCGTGGAACCCCCCGGGTCCCGTCGCAAACACACACACACACACGCAACGTTTGTACTGTACGTACTGTACTGTACTGTACTGTACCGTACGGACTGTACTGTACTGTGCACACACACGGGCACATGCGCTGTACTGTACTGTACTGTACTGTGCACACACACGGGCACATGCGACGCATGCGCAGTTCCACCCTCTGTGGATGCGACGCATGCGCAGTTTGATCGGGGACACGACCCACCCAAGACGCGCACCCAAGACAGACAGAGGTTACTCAAATTATAGGAAGATTTCCTCAACTTGTCACCACCACTGACTGCTATAAGAACCTGTGGCAAATTATATACTGTTCACCTCCCATCCACTAGGTGGCAAAGATGTCTGTACATTCTGAAAACCCCTTTCAGACGTTCAAATGGTGTCTTCCGAATTTTGTGACTTCCTGAAATGCACATTACAAACCATTCCTCCTCACACTGAGGAAGGGAAAATAAATGGAAACAAGTAAATGGATTTTCTCAGCCCCTTTCATACATGAAATTCATAACATCGCTGGATAAAAATAGCCAACATAGTGGTCATTCACACGTTGGCCTCCTTTATGCAGAAGTTCTGTATGGTGTTTGTTCCCACATAGGATGAATGTAGGGGACCCAGTATGTATGTATGTAGGGGGTAGCCTGGCATGGCCAGACTAATATCACTGCGTAGATTTAGTCTGGCATCTCTGTGTGGAACCTGCATTTCCGAGGGGCAAATAAAAAAAATGCCTCTGATTGGTTCCTCACAACTTCGGAGGGAGAGAAATCAAATCTCTATTGAGAGGAGCCAGACCTAATCTGCCAAGGGCATTTTTTTTTTTGCAATGGTAGATTCGTCTGGAACCAGGCTATGGTAGGGGGCACAGTATGTAATACTCATGCAAGAGGTGTCTAAAGCACACAAGACTAGGCATTTGTGAAAGATTGATAGGGTACCGTGTTTAATTGGACACATTTCTCTGCAGACATTCTGAAATACATCCTGTAGCATCAGCAGTGACGATGCAGTAGTATGCCGCCATATTTCCGTATGAGAGGAAACGGAACATTGCTCGGTCTACTTTGGTGGTTGGCAAACAAAGAAATGTTGATCACGCCACCAACTGTTCTCTTGTACAACCACTTCTGGTTAATGCCTCCTCTGTATGATGCTCTTAGCCAATAGATAGTTTAGCCAATTCAGAAAATGTATGATTGATTTGGCATCACACTAACTAAGGTGTGTGTGTGTGTGTGTGTGTGTGTGTGTGTGTGTGTGTGTGTGTGTGTGTGTGTGTGTGTGTGTGTGTGTGTGTGTGTGTGTGTGTGTGTGTGTGTGTGTGTGTGTGTGTGTGTGTGTGTGTGTGTGTGTGTGTGTGTGTGTGTGTGTGTGTGTGTGTGTGTGTGTGTGTTACAGCTGTTGTGAAAAACCCTAACAGTATATTTCCTGCTCCTAACTTGTAGGTGGCAGAGACATGCCAGCTGGCTGTTCGTCGGTTGGAGTGGCTGCAAAGTGGAGGAGAGAAACAGGAAGCGGGTGACGGCAAAGACCCCAACCCATACTGCTCTGTCGACCCCGCACCCCCTGCAACCAAGAAGAGCGTCTCAGAGCTGAGAGACTCCCTACTGGACGAGAGCCTTCCACTCTTTGAACGTTACAGAGCCATGTTTGCTCTGCGTAACCTAGGCAGTGAAGAGGCAGTGCTAGCACTGGGAGATGGTAAGATAGTAGATTAAGTTCTACCCTTTTAAGTAGCACAGATTCACATTTTGAAGAAATTTAAGAAAAAGAGCACATCTATGGCGCTAAAGATAAATAAAGATGGAAGGTTAGTATTTTTATGAAACGTGCTCCTTAATTATTTCCCCCTTATTTTGCAATAAATGTATGCATATACTCCTTGGAAACAAAATATCAATGTAGGGCTGTTTGTTTGTCTTTGTTCAACCAGCATGCTAAGGTCACTGCTGACGCAGCACTGTCTTTGTCTCCTGTAGGTCTGCAGTGCTCCAGCGCCCTGTTCCGCCATGAGATTGGTTACGTCCTAGGCCAGATGCAGCACCCGGCCTCTATCCCCGCACTGCAGGCTGCTCTGGAACGTTCCGGAGAAAGCCCCATGGTTCGCCACGAGGCGGCTGAGGCACTGGGGTCCATCGGCCGAGATGACTGCATCACCGTGCTGCAGCGCTACTGCGGAGACGGCGAGCGTGTGGTCAAGGAGAGCTGTGAAGTGGCCCTGGACATGCTGGAGTATGAGAACAGTGATGAGTTCCAGTACGCTGATGGACTGGTTAGGTTACAGGGCTAAAGCCGTGGATAAGGTCAAAGACGCCAGGACACCTCTTGGTGCTTCCCTCCAGCCCGTTTGCTGACAGATCAAAACTTGAAAATCTTTAATAAGTCACCCAAGAAAACGTTGTCTTCAAGTCAGTAATCACTCAAAATAAGTTATATTTTCAATTCTGCATTGTTTTATGTGCCCAGTGGTCATGATCATGGTCATGAAACCTTTATATTGGTATACAGTTGTTTTCAACCTGGTGTTAACACCAAAGTGTTCCACTTTGTCTTAATGTGTGAATGTCATTTTAGCCACTCATGAGTAAAGCACACCCAAGTAAATTTGTCAAAATAATTTTAACTTGAATTTGGTGTGGTTTCAAGAATTTCAGTTGCAGGTAGACTAGTGCACAATTAATCGAAATTTATCGAATAATGTGATTTGAGGTTTCACAATGATTTAATTGCAAGTTGACAATTAATTTAAATGTATTTGGTCAGCTGTTGCACCTTGCCCTCATCGCCATAGCACAAGGTTTAACAACCAAAACATAGTGCAACCCATCTCCCTAATACGTCAGGCTCACAGTCAGAGGCACAATAAAATCTGAGGCAATTACATACGACCATTTGGCTGAAGAAGGCAGCGATTGGTACAATGACCAACAAAGGCATTTTCCCAACAAAAAAAGTTGTATCCTACTGACTCACCTGCCAGTGAGGAGCCCCCACCGGGAGGACGTAGAGCCTTCGTCCTACTCCTCTCGCCCAACACTCCCTCCCGGCTGACAGATGCCGCCCAGCACGTAGGAATACGAGCAATGACGATTATCACCTTCCCTGCCCGGCTTCCCTCACCCCGGCCTGAACGCAGACCGATTGTGTTCATATAGACGCTCGACAAAGCCGATGCACCACAGTGAATTCGAACCCACAACCTCCGTAGTGGTGGACAGGCACTTGACCACTGCGCCACCCGATCGCCCTTGGTGTGGGTTGGCCAGTTGCAAGATGTCAAGTTGGTGAAGGGCTGATGGACAATGAGAACTTTACAGGACTGATGTTACAAGGCCTGTATATGCATATTGACCTATAGGCCTGTCTAGATAATGTGCATTAAGTACATCTTCTCTTGTTAATGTAATTGATTGAAGCACAGTGGAGATGAAATGACGGTGAAAAGGTTCTGACTGGGTCAGACCCTGGCCTGGTTGTGTTCATACTGACTAATGTGATTTAGGATCAGGCCTGGGGTCATTTCACTGTATTCAATCAATAAGAAATGTTATGTCATAGTTGAATGATGGAACATTTGCTATTTGTTTTGCTCATTATATACCCGAAACAGAACAGGGTTTTTGTGCATCATTCTAAAATGTATCTTCAAAATTTTGTTCACTAAAGATGACTGTCTACTTAAAAAAGTTACGTACAGTAAACACAGTTATGGGTTTTAGTTACTTTTAAGTTACTTTTAAAATACAAAAACTGCATTTAAATGAGCAATTTGACAATTCACAAACTGTAATTTGAATTATGTACAACTGTCAGCCCTTAGTTCAAGGTGTGAAAAATTACTTTAGCATCACAGTCTGAATGCGCCCTTCTCTTTGGAACATAAATCAAAACATTTTCACAGGAATCTGTTAAATGATTGTTTTGTTTTCTGCTGTGACATCGGGTTAAATGTATTTATAATCCGACTACATTATTACATTAATAATCCGTTACTCTCCATCTATGTTTTAGTTTCTGCTGCTAACAAAGCGCCTATATATATATATCATGTAAACATACAGAGAGTACTCCCCTCTATATGTTTTTTGCGGCCCCTCAGGAACACAATAAAACATTGTCTCAACATTAAACATAATATCCTGTTTTTATCTGTCATCAAAGTTATGTGGTGCATGCTAAGTTAAGGACAATTATTGTCAGGTGGATTGTCTTTCAGTCAGGTTTTTTTGTGTTGCCATTTAGTTTATTGGCCATATATTTTAGGCTTCATTCGCATACGGTTGTTGGTTCAATTATTTCACTAGCTGGTTAGTCTGTTGGTGGGACATACAGTATGTCTAGTTGGCTATATGGATATACTAGCAATGTACCTGGAGTTGCCCAGCAGGTTAAATAGGACCAAAGCAATATGTTTGCACTTCCTGAGTTTTTAGACTAGTTTAAGAAACCTTTTATCGATCCTTAGGGAAATTCAATATCACACATGCATGTGAAGGAAGCACAGTTTACATTGTGGTTAGTGGACAAATTACAGCATGTCTTCCCTCGTGTTTTTTTTGGGACACACACAGACTTACTGACTTACAGATGTACTAAATGATGTTATTTACTTGAAGCTTCTGGATTGAAAATGTTGGTGGTTTTCACATCTGGAGAGAGCATACAGATTGTTACTATTTCCAAAGCAGGAACATCCAACATAGAGCTGACCATGAATGAAATGGGGTGACTGGAGTTTGAGGCCACTTCAGTAGTTAATAATTCTTGAGCAGAATGTTTCTATAGGGTGGACTATTGTCTAATATATGACAGATGGTTGGAGAATAGAATATGGATGGTTGGTATAGGGATGTTCATAGAAAAGGTGTTTATGACATTGCCGCTCTTTAGTCGTGGATATGGGCGTGGCATTCCGTGTTTGGGTTATTTTGGTGTGGGTGTGACATGATGTTTTTTAGGGGGGTGTGGCTTTTATGTGGGCACGGCCTGGGTTTTGACTTGCCCATGACCTTCCCTGCATCGCAATAACAGCCCAATCCGATCCAAGCTGTGGGCATGCATAAAATATACACACACAGACACGCACACACACACACACACACAGACAATTTAAACTTTACTTGAAGGTACTTTTACTTTTCTTGAGTATTTCAATTTCTTGATTCTTTATGCTTCTACTCCACTACATCTCAGAGGCAAATATTGCTGTGATGTGACAATAAACCTGTTCAGAATTGGCAAAAATTCTGCCTAATTGACAGCTTTAGTCACTAGTTACTTTGCAGATTTTGAAAATCTCAGATCTACAGTGAGCTTGTAAATTGGCTATTTTTGAATCGGAAGTATAAAGTAGGCCTTATTGGTTTATGATCATTGATTATAGTCCAATAACGTGATATATGATTCTGAAAGGGGCATTATTCTGCATAATGAGTACTTTTAATTTTGTATATTAGATAATTTTATAAGTATATTTTGATGCTGATACGTTTGTACTTTTTTTGAAAACAGGACTTTTACAGTGTTTTTACACTGTGGTATTGCTACATTTACTTAAGTCTGTTATCTGAGTAGGGCCTACTTCTTCCACTACTGCAAGGGACCTGGACCTGAAGTGGGAAAGAGGCATTTCCTACTACCTCCTCCCTCCCCAGTGCTGCTGAGCTGCATCTTTTATACTGCTGTAATTACTGTATTGCAAATTGAGAAGTATTCATTAAGAGCACTGCAATGGGTCACATAAATTGCATTTGGGACCAGAACCCCCGCTCCCCCATCACTCGCATGTGCTCGCACGTACGCAATCTCACACACACACACACACACACACACACACACACACACACACACACACACACACAAAAACCACACTGTTTATCTCTTCACCAAGACGACCCAGCAGGGGAGTGAGTGGCGATTAAGCAGAATTGTTTTCTTTCACCTTCCTTCAGCTAAAGAAGCCTTAAGTCGCCGTCCCGACACTATTGTAGGACAGAATCAGGGTGCTGTGATAAAGCCTTTGAGAAGCTCTTCAATGTAGGATTTTCACCTCGATCTTTCCTGGGGGCTGAATCTGGTCAGAATCTGGTAGTGTCTAGTCTTTCCACCCTGAAGTAAAGATGATGTAAGGATGGAGTGATAGTGGTTGAAGGAGAGAGGAAACGGATGAGAAGATAGACTAGCTGGTCACTAAAAGACGGAGGACTGGACAAAACTGGGTCAGTGTGCCATGCTCCATCCAGTGATCATGTGTGTGCTGGTGGTGAATGTAACCATCACTGTCCTCTATTGGATTTACATCCTCACTGAAGCATTCTGTAGGAGGAGAGAACAAGATGACTGCCAATAGACCAGGTATACCATGGTTTTGTTCTACTCTGGTCTATTCTTCACTTGTCTGGTTCATGGCAATTATGTCACAGACCGTCCTATTCTAATTTAGTGACATAATTGATCATAGACTGTTCTACACTATTTTTAGTCTATTGTCTAGTCTTGTACTGTTCTGTTCTGTTCATTTCTACTCTTGTTGAGTCAATGCTAGTCAAATCTTGGTGTAGACCGCCATATTGTTCTTTGGTTGATTGGAATTTCTGTTCTAACTATAGAAGGAGTAACCAGAACTGATACCACTTTGGTAAGGCAGACACCAGTCTAAATATGAATCTGATGTGCTGTTTGTTGTTGCATGTCTTCTTTTGATGTCATTTCATTTGTTTTGTTACTGTGGTGTATCTAAAGATGGAATATAGAGGTAAACTTGGTTATGTGTGTTAAAAGTTCCAATGCATTCTGTGATCTCAGTAAGATGTTCTTAAACAGGACATAGTACAGTGAGCTCTGGGCTGATTTAGACCCCTTTACACTGCAGTGCTAAACTCGTTATTTTGTTTTATATACAGTAACAGTATAGGCTATCAAATTATACTGCTAAACCTCCCAAGTGTGGGCTAGCTAACGCTCTTTCAGAGAGAGTTTTGAGCTGTTTACAGTAACATTTTACAGTAAGATTTTATTATTTTATTTAGTAACATTTTCCTGTTGGCAGATTATCTTTGTAGTAAACCATGCCACCTGATTGTTTACAAATTGGTTGACTAACTTGCAAACAAACATGTTGTTTGACTGACTGGTACATGATTTTTTTGACTGAAAGCTGCAACAGACTATCTCCACAGGAGGAGGTGCACTTTGCTGTTTTTCCACTGACACCTTTTTGAAATTCGACTATATGTAAATAATTTCTCATTATGAACAATGTCTGTTACAGAGTACAGAACGGTCAAACTGGAGAGTAGGCCTACCATGTATGTACTATTCATGTTGATGTAAACAAGTCACACTATCTATCTCTTAAAGAGGGGCTGGTTTTAATTGATAAAAGTATAATTATACAGAGTAACACACAATGTGTGTATCCAAAAGGGGAAAGTCTGCTGAGCAATTATGACAGGGATTTAAGATTGAGCATAGTAAATTAGTTTTCTCATCATGTCAGATTAAATAGATTGTGGGGCACAGAGATTTTTGTGAGATAGCTACAGGTAAGAATACGTTTCTCTAATGTAGCAGATCTACAAACTCTCAATGCGTCAATATTTTTTATTAAGTTAGAAGTTGTAAATGTGGTAACTCAGGTGTGTGTGTGTGTGTGTGTGTGTGTGTGTGTGTGTGTGTGTGTGTGTGTGTGTGTGTCTGTGTGTGTCTGTGTGCGCGCGCGCGTGCTCGCATGCAAGTGTGCATCCTTGCGTACGTGCATGCATGCGTTGGGAGGTGGGTATTATCTAGATTCTAGCATCATACTGACACAGATTATAATAATCCAGATTCACACACTTTAGCTGTGCCAGCAGCAGTTAGATTGATGAGTTCATTGTGGAAGCGCAAAGCATTCTACCTGTGGGAAGAACAGGATCCAAGCTGTCTAGAGGCATACAGACCAGACAGATCAGCACACTGATAAGATTGCTCACCCCGAACCAGCCTACAGTACATAATCACCAAACATACTCGACTAAAACCCTGTTTCTATAGGGACTGAGGCGCCAGCCTTACGTCCAGCGGACAACCCGCTGAGCAGTCTACAGCCACGATTACGGCTAGTGACTAAATTAACACCACACACCACACATCATCAGCCTTCCCGTCAAACAGCTAGCACAGTCACTCCTCCAGCCGGCCGACCAGAAGGAGTCCCAGCTGTCCAGCGAGCCGCCAAGCCCGTCGTCCAGTCATGACCCATCCCCTGCTAGTCAGCATAATATCAGTCAACACCTCTCTAACAGTGGTTCTGTGGAACTTCCTGTTAAGACAGGTCTTCTGTAAGAAGATTGAGGGGCCAGATGATCCAGAGGCCGTTATCGTGGTCTGAAAGGTATTCTTATATTCTTATTCTCACTAACTGTAAGCTAATACTTGGAGCAGTGCTTGTAGCTCGTTGCACAGCTAAGGGATATAAGCGGTAGGTGGTCCTAGACCAAACACATGGTATTGTATTGTTATTTTTATTTCTATTCTAACAAAATGACTCATAACCATACTGTTTTCGTCAGTACATGTAAGCTCAGTTACACAGTAAAATCCTCAGTGTTCATTTATCCATGTGTAACTCTGAGAATGTACAAATGTAACCTGGGTCCATTAGGTGCCATTATTTTGTACACTCTCAGAGTTAAATTAACACTAAGGACTTTACTGTGTAGGCGTTGTTGCATCCACACAGGAATGGATGCAACAATCAATGGACAGCTGGCTGATGTGACAGGGACCATGCTGTTGGCGTGAAGTTGCTGTCGAGTGTCTGGAACGAATGGGAGTGTAAAAATGCTTTTAACAGCTCTTGAGTCAAACTTTTAATCTCTGAACTGCCTCTGTTCTGCACTGACCTCTTCTTTTTCACCATATTCAACCATTTCCTGCACACACATGTTCATGGAGTTTGTGTTCCTAGGGCCCCCACTTTATTGTTTTGCGGTTTGAGTGTTATTGCCCTTTAATCAGCTTATAGGGTTGGTGTGTCTGAGCTGTTCTGATTCACTTTAACCTTCATATAGCTATACCTGACCTACACTGTCAGCTAACACTTGGATTAACACACGAGCACACGCATGCACGCACACACGTACATACGCACACTTACGCACGTACGCACACACACACATGCACGCACACACACACACACACACACACACACACACACGCGCGCGCGTATGTACACACACTCACGCACGCATGCACACACATGTACGCACACACACACACACACGCACACACACACACACACTCTCTATCTCCCTCTCCTCCTCCTAATCTATCACACAGGCAAGCACGTACTAACACACACACGTTCAACTTCTCTCTCCTATCTGTGCACACAGACTGGATGCTTGGTCCCACCCATGAAGATGTGTATACGTACCAATGAGGATGGAGAGACCAATCAGAAGCCACAGAGAAGACGCGGAGGATGAAATCCAGAACATGTCCTATATTACATGACTTTTAAATGGCTGTGAGTTCAGGTGGTGCACAGAAACTTGAAAATGTCTTCTCTCATTGCATCCGTGGATTAGACCAAGTGACATCATACCAGAAGTTGTGATCGTACCTTTTTGTGGTGGTAAAACAGACAAAGAATTACACACATAATTGCAATGAAAGGCATTCAGATCCCTGGCGCAAAGAATAAATGATTCCTTTGTCCACTTTGTCTAAACAAGCATCCAAATGTGCTTAATTCTCAGACAGAATGACACCATGTTCTGTTTGTGTGGACCACCTGAAAGCGATGACCCCTGAGTCACTCACTAGCATAGACTTCAGATCCTGTCCAACAAACGCATCCTGGCTATTATTGATAGTTCCTGATATTGTTGCAACCCTCTGTAATTTGTCTGTTTTATCATTGGCCCTAATGTAAGCAGAAACAAGTAGCTTGTGAGACAACGAGTATTGTTCAAATCCCATTTATCCTCTTGTACAGAAAATTGCCTTTATGTTTGTCACTAGGTCAGACTGACTGGGATATATCACTCAAATTCTGAAAAGAGCTATTGGACTGTGTTTGTATGACATTGTCTTTTTTGTCTTTCTTTACTGTTACCACCCAATGTGTGAGCTGTGTTACTGTTACCCAGTTTATTGTACATCTACTATCCTGGTGCTACAGATTGACCTCCCATTGGCTGGTGTAAACCATATAGTTCCTCTGATTGGTTGAAGTCACTCCTACTTGCCTGGGTCATAACTGTTACTAATGTTTTGCAAAAGGGTTTTGACTGTTAGCCTTCTGATCATGCCCCATGCAGACATTTTGATCTATTGACCTATTGTCAATTCTTGTTAAACCTACAGGGAACAACATGGCGTATATACTTGTTCCATCCTAGGCTAAACTGTTTTCATTTCAACTTTATTTCTGGCATTGTTAAAATATTAAATATGAAATTAAATCATTTTAACTTCTAAATTAGCCTGAGGGGTTTCTGTGTATGAATACATACATATATAATTGTATCTTAGGGTAAATACATATGAAAATATTTACATAGTAACATTTTACTTTCAAATGACAAAAACATGCACCTTTAGCTTGATAAATTATTAAATACATTTCAATTGAAAAATTATGTATTATACATTTTTACAGCTACATTGTCTCATAGGTTGAGAGAGAAGATGGCAAGGTGATGGTGTTACAGTTTATCTTGGACAAACAGCGTCCAAATGTCTCGAACAACACTTTGACCTCGGCTCTGACAGGTCGTCACTGGAGGTGTTGTTGCTTTGTCATAGATGGTCAAGTTAAATCCAATGAGCTGTTATTGGGTTCGTCAAGAGATAATCAGTGACCTTGCATGCGTTCCTTTTGAGCTCAAAACACATGCAGGCCTGGTTTCTGGATGAAAGGTGACAGCTGAGAGTGGGATTGGTTACACGATCGGTCGGGTGGTTTGCACATAAACATGGGTGAAAACATATTTGCCTTTGGCCTGACGGAGATAATGATAATGTCAGAATCTGAATTTGTATCTATATGCTCTAGAAAAAAAACTGCTGAGTGACATTGTAGAAAACACTCACACACACACACACACACACACACACACACACACACACACACACACACACACACACACACACACACACACACACACACACACACACACACACACACACACACACACACACACACACACACACACACACAGCCATAAACCAGCATATTACTCTATTGGCAATCTGGAACTTTTTGGCCACTCCCTCTGGACTTTGAGCCTAATTAGAGTAAAAAACACACACACACACACACACACACACACACACACACACACGCACACACGCGCGCACACACACACGCACACGCACACACACACACACGCATAAGTATCTCAGCAGAGCTGGTACATAGGACATATTGGACCTGTTCACTCTTTCATCCAGGTGTGCTGAGGACTACATTTAAGATGTTTACATTACAAGCTCTGTTCTGTCTGCTGCTGTCTGTTGTTAGCTGTACAGCTCAGAAAGGTAAGACAATAAGTAATCAGGAGACACTACTGCTCATATATAGACAAACACATACTGAATATAGTGTACAAAATTTATCACCTGCTATGGCAATGAAATAGACTGCCCTGGTGAATCCAGTTGAAGGCTATGATCCCTTATGATTATACCGATCAGTTTCTGCCTTTAAAACAGAACAGACCTAAACTATCCTTAGCATACTGAATATCCTGCCATTCTATGCTGGCTGCTACCTTACTAAGAGATAAACACTGTTATCAGTGTGGATAGTGTCCGTCTCGTGTACCAAACATGGTAATTATTAAAAGGTTATTGTTGCTTCTGTACACAGAATGATTACTGTAGATGATCACTGAAGTCTAAAGAAGTTATGTAGCAATCAGGGGCAAGGTTAAGTGTTGGTCTTGAGATACAATGTAAACTCCTGAGTGTTAATTTAACTAACTAACTAAATAACTCTGGACTTTACTGTATAGAGAGAGGTGAGAGTCTCCCAATATAATAAGAGTTCCATGTACACAATTACCACTTTCCCTAGATAAAACTGATTTAGCTGGTCCTTGAGGAAAAAGTATAGACCTGATATGAACTGACAAGAGTTAAACTTTGAACTGTGATCTGTATAATAATGGGCAGTTTTACCTGCAGCCTTCTACCTTCACCAAGCTTCATCAAGCTTGTGTACTGTATGCCCTGTGTTGATTAAAGTGTATACGTGTACATGAATTAGCAGTGGTGTAAAGTAACTAAGTACATGTACTCATATAAAAATGTATATATTTTTTTATTTTTTACTTTACGGGGGCATTTACAAATTTCTGTACTTTTACTTCTACTCCACTACAACTCAGGGGCAAATATTGTACTTTTGCTCCACTACAATTATTTGAACATACATTAACCACTTTAGACCTATATATACTTTGGCTATTTGAAAATAGCATATCTACAATTTTTAGACGACATCTGAAAACTTGGGACATTGTGCAAAATGAGTAGCCTACTTTATTAGTACTTGAGTATATTTTGATGCCAATACTTTTGTACTTAAACTTGTAACAGAGTATTTCTACATTGCAGTATTGACACTTTTACTTAGATAAAACATTTTAGTGCTTTTTCCACCACTGTGTATGAGGTATGTGAACAGGTGCAGAATTATGAAACACATTAGCCTCAACCCTTGACCAATACACGAGACATGGTATGGGAACCTTGTGATGTATGTTAGGGTTAGACCACTGGTTCTCAACGTGAGGTCTGGGGACTCCCAGGGCCCGTTGAAGGCATTCCACGGGGTCCCCCAGCTCAATGATTGATAGTTGGGGAACCAAAGGTACTCTTACAGGTCTATAATTCTGAAAGTGTATAAATGGAACCAAATGGGCTATTGCGCAGGTCCAATTGGTTCCATTTGTATATATATTTAGAATTAAATGATCACTAAAGAATTGACATTGTACAGTAGGTTGAGGTCCCAGAGATATAAATCACATCAAATGTAGGCCTGTCACAATTATTATATAATTGCCTAATCGAAATTATTTGAAATAATCACTATTTTTTTTGCATAATCGTCATAATCGTTTCCATGTACTTTCAAACATTTTTAAAAAATAGTGGAAATTACAGATCTACAAGCTCACAACGCGTCACAACCATAGAGGTCACAACGCGTTGTGAGCTTGTAGATCGGCTATTTCCACTATTAATATTTTTGTATGTCAGTCAATCTTTTGGTATATTTAAGTTATTTTGTCATATCTGCCCAAAGCCTAAAAGCCAAAAGAGAAATGTAATTTGTATTCATACAGTTATGTTCCAGTGTTCAACGACAAAAACAAAAACGTCAATCGCAATTATTTACGTGGCAATTAATTGTCAAGTACAATGTCATAATCGTGACAGCCCTAATCAAATCGGGGTCCATGACCTAATCAATCAAATCAGTCAATCAAAGTGGGGGTCCTTGAGATTGAAAAGGTTTAGAATCAAATCACTGCCTTAGTATGATTAATGATGCTGTTGCTTCAACAATTCAAAGAAAAATGATTGACTGTTGACATAACTCAAACATAATTATGGTTAAATTAAAAATGAGCTCAGTACTGAAAAATATGTGAAATACAATCTGTCCAAGAGGAAAAGATCCTTGTGTGCCCAGATGAAGCCTGGAATGCTGCCTTTACATTTGGACATGTTGGTAGTTATTAGCAGGATTGGCTTGGAAATGCATTTTGTTTTATATTGTCAGTTGTACCGTGATCTGACATCTGAGAGAGGACTCTGGAGAAGATTGACATCAACCCATTCGATCCAGGAACGCGTCTGTGTCACTTTAGATGTCTTTGGCTATTCAAAAATATCAGATATACAAGCTCGATGCTGTGCTATTTTTGAAAAATAAATCGTGAAAATGTGTGAAAATCTTTGAATATATATATTTTTTTAAGCGAACATTTGTCATTTGTCAAATATCTTCTCAATCCTAACAGTTTTCTGAAAAACTATTGTCGCTATATCAGTGGTGCTCTGCCTTTTTCTTGTCAAGGACACCCAAAATTATATGTTTTTGGCCACCACTCCCCATCAAAATAGCAGCAAAGATTTGAGTTAAAAATGTTGTTTCCAAAAATATATGTATTCAAAGATTTGCGCAAAAAAGATTTTTCAAAAATAGCATAGAGACTCACCTTTGTGTCTCCTACCGGAACCGCTGCCTACCGGTCCGCTGGTCTTCAAATTATTATAATATTTTTTGGGGGTGAACTATCCCTTTAAGACTGTGTGAGAAGTAAACATTTGCCTATATCTAAATACAGCATGAACACAGAAAGTATATCTTCTCTTTCGGGTGGAAACCTCATACAGTATGTCCAAAAATGTTACTTTTCAGGATATAGCAAAAGCAGCAGATCTACAAGCTCATGTAATCCTGGTTCTCAAACACTTTCATGTCAAGCACCCCCAAATTCATGTATATTTTATATCTTACCCCTATTTGTGAAAGGACGTCCCATAACAATTCTGAAAAATAAATTATAAAAGATCGCGACACGTTATGAGCCAAAGTATACGCCAAATATAAATATGGTTATAGAGGTTCAACTGATTTTGATGCCTTAGTAACACATTTTTGCACTGGAACCTCTGGGGGTCAACGGACCCCACTTTGAGAACCACTGCTGCCTTAATCTACCTATTAATATTGTTTTGTGTGTGTGTGTGTGTGTGTGTGTGTGTGTGTGTGTGTGTGTGTGTGTGTGTGTGTGTAGGTCACAGGGCAGCTGTGTCCCAGTCTAGGACGGTCCAGCCCTGGCTAATTGGTCTGGCAGCTGTAGTTGGTTTCCTCTTTATCGTCTTCGTCGCGCTCATTACTAAACGACTGCTCAGAAAGGACGGGTGAGAACACATATGCGCACACACACACACACACACACACACACACACACACACACACACACACACACACACACACACACACACACACACACACACACACACACACACACACACACACACACACACACACACACACACACACACACACACAAACATGAGGACCCATAACTGAAGTAACTTAAAGGGATATCACCCCAAAAAAAAAATCATTTTTTTTCTATCGATTAGTCACCCCATGGAGACTTGAATTCATGGATATTTTTTCGTTTTTGTCGCATTCCTAAGTCAATAATTTGGTGACCAGCAGACTGGTAGGCAGCGGTTCCGGTAACCACTGCCGGTCATCAAATTATTGGCTTAGGAATGCGACAAAAACGAAAAAATATCCATGAATTCAAGTCTCCATGGGATGAAAAAACTATCCCTTTAAGTAACAAGTTATAGTTAGTTAAAATGTAAAACATAAAACGTCAAATGACCAGTTGTCCTCTATTGTTCTGTTGCAGAGAGGATGAGGAGGACGGTGGTTCTTTTGAGCACAAGGCTCTTGAGGTGGAGAAAGAAGACAGACAAACCAACTTCTAGGAGTGCAGGCCTTTACCAATCAGCTCAAGCCTAATGAAAACCAACATTAACTCTATCACTCTTTCATTACTGGTTGTCATCTCAATCAATCAAATCTATCTATCAATCTGTTACCTTGACACCTGCGTTATGAGTGCAATTTAAGTTGCGGATTCCTGTTAAAACCGCATCTTCAGATGCTTTTGCCGTGAGTAATTGATGAAACAATAAAGAACAATAAACAAAGTCTGTTAATGATAAATTGGACTGAATGTTAATTAAACCTACACTGTTGTCTGCTTTCTTTCTCCTTGCCCTCCTAATTAGCTGCTGTAATTTCCGGTAGTCAGCACTAGAGGGCCCTACAATACAGATACACAGCATGTCTGCAGTAGAACTCTAATAGCTCTCTAATTAATGTATTGTCATATTGTCACTGCTGGATCAAGTAGCCTATACAGAAGGCCCATGTTTTCAATATACTTTATTGCGTAGGCTACAGTTTATTTTCTATACTATTCCAAGACTATAAATATTATCTTTGGTGTGGTACTGTATTGTCACAGTGTCACTGTATTTAATTACATCTATTTTACATTTTCATAGTAATCTTAACGGTTATTGTTGTAGATGTTATGGAGCTTCATAGTATTGTACTATAGTGGCCGATGAGTTTCTGATCCGAATGAGCAGTCATGACAACGACTTTCTATAGGAACACTCTTTTATTTATACTGTAACGTCAATCACCCAATCAAACTCCCTGTAATTACCCCTATTGGTTAGGCCCTAACCATTAGGGTGTCTAACACCAACACATACGATATAAATGCTAAGAGATGGACACGAAACAGCATAACACATGACATGAATTCCCCATAACAAATAATAACAAAACAATAAATGTAGAGTGTGCGGCTGGAGACATGCTGGGAACGCTCCTCAGCCATGTTACACCCGTTTCTGAACAGTCCCACTTCCCTTGGACCAGCGGGAGAGATGGGTGTATCAGTGGCAGTGGTGTAAAGTAACTAATACTTTAATAAATAAATAAATCCACTACAATTATTTGAAAACTTACTAGTTACTTTGTAGATTTGGATTATTATTACAAAACATACATCAACCATGTCAGCCCTATTAACGTTTCGGACATTTGAAATTGAAAATCTACTATCTGCTATTTTCGAAAGATCTTTATACATTTCAACTTGTGAAATGGGACATTCTTCATAATGAGTAGCCTACTTTCTACTTTGGTACTTTAAGTACATTTTGATAGCAATACTTTTGTACTTTTACTCAAGTAGGTTCGGAATTTCTGACTTTTACTTGTAACAGAGTATTTCTGCATTGCAGTATTGATACTTTTACTTAAATAAAAAACTAGAGTACTTTTTCCACCACTGATCAGTGGTATATTCTGGTATGGTCACCTGGTGGTGAGCATTCTGGCTGTTTTCCAATGCTTCTCTGCTCTTTGAGAGAGTCTTCAGCAGCATAGACCCAAACCTCTACCCGGTGGCAAGCGATGTCCCCTTTGCACCTTTCCTGGGCTTCTCCTGGAGCAGCTGGAAAGTTTCCCATTTGTGTGACACCAATATAATGACACATGGGTTTCTCATCCGAAGGACAAGTCATGACTTTCTATACAGCACTTTTATTTATAACGCCAAACACCAAACCAACTACACATGAAGCACTGAAAGGAGGGGTGTGCTCCCTATAATTACCCCTATTGGTTAGGGGTGTCTTCCATAAACTTGTACAGTACAAAATAAAACACTATTACACAAAACAACATTACACATGAATTCCCACAATAAATGATTATAGTGCGTGCACCACCCCCAAGGCATTCTGGGAAGTCTCCTGTCACTGTCCACCTGGGAGTAGTGTTGAAATGTGTTGAAATGTAGTGTTGAGTAGTGTTGAAATGTGTTGAAATGTAGTGTTGAGTAGTGTTGAAATGTCATGGTTCCCAAAACAAACTAGTAAGGCTACTTCTTGGCCTCAAACACCGAACCCATCTAACCCCTGCTCACTTTGCTAGGATTGGATGGCTTAGGGTTGAGGACAGAGTACAGCAACTTACAATGGGCCTGGTCTTCAAGATACGCCACAACATTGGGAATGGGATCCCCCTGTATTTGTCAAAATACTTCCAATCATAAGTCCACAATCATAACACCAGAGGCAGCTCCACGGATCATGTTCAACCCAGATTTGGCTCAACAAAGGGAATGAACTCGTTCTCATGCTATTCAACAAAAATGTGGAATGCCCTACCAAAAAGAGTAAAGGAGTGTAAAACCCTATACTCACTTTCAAAACTGCCCTAAAGAAACACCTTCTGGAGGCTGCAATTCGAAAATGGCCCTGTCAAAGTCTTAACCTAACCCCCACCAACCCCCCCCCCCCTCCCCGAACTCTTCCTCTTTTTTCTCTTGTACATATATATATTTTTTTCATACCAGTAACCTGTAAGCTGATTGTATGACGTTCTGTATAGTAGTGTCTATATCTGTCTGTCTCTTATATGTCATAAAAATTCATTAAAAGAAGCTGAATTAATGAATGCAAAATAACTACATTTTGGAGTGGTCTCTGTTGTGTTCCTGCCATCAGATGAGCACATTTCTCCTTTTGTAAAAAAAAGAAGAAGAAAAAAACACATAAACTAAATAAATATTTTCATAATGACAACCATGCATTTGAAACCATGGTGGGTTTTGACTGCGCTTCACAGCTGGCTGCGTTTTGCAGAGGAACGTCAAATGACATCAGCTTTGTCCTGTCACTATACCATGAAGGTGGTGGCTGTAGTGATAGTGGTGAGGTGTAGCCTGTTCTGGTGTAGTCAGTCAGCACTGACCTTGTGTGAGGTCTGTTCTGTTCTGGGAGCTGGGGAAGGGGGCAGTAGTAGTAGTAGTCGGTTGCTGTGTGTGTGTGTGTGTGTGTGTGTGTGTGTGTGTGTGTGTGTGTGTGTGTGTGTGTGTGTGTGTGTGTGTGTGTGTGTGTGTGTGTGTGTTCCCTCGTGCTCTGTAATTTTCTCTCTGCCTCCTGTTGTTCTTCATGGCTGTGATTGGCTGAAGGCTTCTGTGGTTAAACCTGATTGGTTGGTTGTTTACACCTCTGGGGGAGGCTAATTGGCTAATTGGTCAAGGGAGTGGGAGTCTGGGGTTGATTGATTGGACGACTAATTACAAGTTTGTGTTTTGGCCTCAGTGTGTGTGTGTGTGTGTGTGTGTGTGTGTGTGTGTGTGTGTGTGTGTGTGTGTGTGTGTGCGCGTGCGCGTGCGCGGCAGGGTCCTGTTTTGCTCGACCCTCCACTTTTCTATTTCCCAGGCAGGCTCCCCTCTCCTCTCCTATCCTCTGCAAAACTCTGTCTCTTGAATTTAGAACGGGTTATTTTTACAGATCCTAAATAAAACTCTGTGCCAGTGTTAGCAAGACACACAGTTTCTAACTAATCCTTCAACATGACCTTAAAGACCATTGAAAAGACAGGAGGCACAGACAATTGTGTCCACACTAAATTATACTAGTCTGAACAGATCTCCTCTCCTCCCTTCTCCCCACCTCTCCTCCGACCATCCAGCCGAAAACAGCAGTGTGACATTTGCTGGTGGAGACCTGACCTTCTCGGTAGCCAGCTGTGGTTCCTCAGATCCCACACAAGCCTAAAAACCTTTTACTGTGTAACTCAGAACCCAAGCCTTCTCTCAAACTCCAACCAGCCCTGACCATCTGACTCGTAAGACTCTAGCTCTATAACCTTCACCCCTTCAGCACAGTGGGCTGACACAGGCAGAGGACTAACCACACTGTCACCACACGGTCCCCTGCTGAGGGCGAGAGAGAGAGAGAGAGAGAGAGAGAGAGAGAGAGAGAGAGAGAGAGAGAGAGAGAGAGAGAGAGAGAGAGAGAGAGAGAGAGAGAGGAGAGAGAGAGAGAGAGAGAGAAAGGTCAGTGTCATTATATTCAAAATGGACACTGAGTCACTGTGGATGGTGAGGCAGACAGAGTTGTCGACATAGTGCGGACAAACTCAGAAAGCCCTCAGCGAGTCTTCAAGACTTTAACTTGTCTCTAATCATTTATAAGAGCTCTGTGCTTTCTTTGTCTCTCCAGTATTTACTCAATACTCCTAAATATCTTCTAAATTCTAAATATCAAGTTACGTGTGTGTGTGTGTGTTTAGACAGCTGGCAATACGCAGGCAAGCATGTGGTAGGTGTGTGTGTGTGTGTGTGTGTGTGTGTGTGTGTGTGTGTGTGTGTGTGTGTGTGTGTGTGTGTGTGTGTGTGTGTGTGTGTGTGTGTGTGTGTGTGTGTGTATCTGGCTACTAGTACCTAATCCTCCCCTCTAGTGACGGCCCACACAATTAAAGATGTGTGTACACATTTGTGCATGTGTGTGTGTGTGTGTGTAAGAGAGGGAGAGAGAGAGAGGGGGGAGAGAGAGAGAGAGAGAGAGAGAGAGAGAGAGAGAGAGAGAGAGAGAGAGAGAGAGAGAGAGAGAGAGATGGTCAGAAAGGAGAGGAGCAGTTGGTTTGTGAGCCCAGAGAAGAGAGGAGCTTTAGAAGGTCTGTGTGAATGAATTCAGAGTGGGACCAGAGTGGACATGATAGAGCTACTATACAACTAAGCATGGAATGAAACACAGTTTGGAACCTAACAACTTTGACAGGTACTGGAGCAGAGCCTGGAACCCAGATGGATTGGAACCCGACAAAGAATCCTACATCAGGGTCAGCACACGTAGAACGTGACACTTGGACAACTGGGACACAATCCCGCAAAAGCAATTGCAAGCCAATGTGATGAGAAATATGGGGGTTGAGAACATGATTGCTCACATGCCAGGACAACCAGAAAATGCCTAATTAAATACAGAGCAGACTTCTGCCCTCACATAAACTGACTAGAACTGGCAAAGATTACAGCTCAAAGGGACAGGCAAAGAGATCGAGGCTGTTATGAAATAGATGAACTACTAAAAACAATCTGGGGAACTCAACTCTCAACTCAAGGACTAGAACCATAGCTGGGACCAACATCTACAGCGAGTGGAACTAAACCCACCACAGACTGGGTCATATATATCGAGAGGTGGACATCCAACAGGAACTCAGATACAGTAGAACCTCAGACCCGTGGCTGCTGTGTCGCTTGTATTGATGAGAGCTTGTAGTAGAACCTGCATAGATTCAAGACTCTCTGGGTGAAAATCCACTGCCTCTGCTGCTCCCCCAGAACCACCTGACTCTCATCTTGTTTTGGGTGCTATGGCGCTGGCAGCGCCAGGTGTGCCAGGGAGCTGTGGCGAGGCAGACAGTTCAGTGAAGTGGCAGCTGTGTTATGATGTCACAGCCAAGACATGGTGGATGGTAAGTAAGTTTGATCTCTGACCTCTTAACGTCTATAACCTGTCTAAGCCCTATTTCAGTGTTATCCAAACGGTGTGCCGTGAGATAAGTCTAGGGTGTGCCTTCGGTTTTGTGACAACCCACACATTAGCATTGCAATATACTAATGTGTGGCTGTCAATACAAAAGGTTATTCATAAAAAAATATGAAGAATTGTATGAGTCCTACCTGTAAATTATATGTTGTAGTATGTAGGCCTACAACATGCAAGCCTTTACAAGCCTTATTGGTCCCTGGGAGAAACAACAATATTCGCTGTTTGAGAACCATTTTAATTAAAGAGCTCGTCTAGTAAGGACAGTAGTATCACACAGTAAAATCCTCAGTGTTCATTTTCAACTTTCAAGTTTAAACACTGACTGTGTTATTAGGTTTTGATTAGTTTGCACTGAGATTACTCCAGATCAATTAAGCAAGTTTCTAAGCGTATCATTGCTGTCATGTAAAAGAAGAATGTCATGTAATTTCAGAATTTAACATTTCTTCAGTGTTCAGTTAGTGCTTAGCTATTTTTGTGGATATCAGCTTCAGCTCAAATTAAATCTAGTTTGAAGATGTGAACATACAGAAATAAATGCTTTTAATTAGCCTACTTTACGCTATCAAAATAAGCAATTGCAGCCTCTGCATTTGGTAACATTATATTATTTACAGCTGGCCTATCAATGCTACCAGACTTTCTAAATGTTAAGCAATGCAAAATGCTCACTTCTTTGCAGTTCGCTGTGGGTACTCAGGAATTACAGCCAAGTTGGCTTATGAAAACATTCCTAATATATTAAAAGATAAGTCATACTCTAAAAAAACATGCATTTTGGATGTAATGACAATGTAAAAAATGGCATGTGCCTGCTGATACAGCTAGTGTGGGCAACAGGAGCGCACTCTGCTTCCAGGAAATTCAAGTAGTGCACCTGGATGTTCTGTGTGCATTTAGAGAGTAACTGAACTTAAACAAACATGTGTGGTGCAGCAGTGAGACAAACAGCCATTTCACAGGGTATCATCATTATTACAGACCAGTGTTTTGGGTAGTTTCCATGCTTGACAAAACCATTCCTCCTGTTATAAATCATCATTTCTCAGTGTTTGACGTTTGCGTGGCAACAACGCCGGGCTGCACTAAGTATACTGTGTATACACTTCTACTATACTGAGGGGAAACCCCACCCTACAACAGAACTGATATACTTTATTGCTCTGATATTGACACCTTATCACAGTATCGTCTGTGAGATCAAAAGAACATTGTGAATTCCACTTAAGGGTGAATTGTTTAGATTTTTTTGCTTTGAATACAACATGTGTGAGTATAGCGGCAACACATCTAAACATCTTTCTCAAAGTTTTCTGGCAAAACAACAGGCTAACCCTAAAATCTACTGCTGACAGCAGACCCTTACGCCCCCTGTGACTGGCTAACAACCACTGAGCCTGGTCCAATCACAACCAATTTTCACTTTAAACAACTCACTGGGTGGCATATGATGGAGAGAGAGGGAGAGAGAGAGAGAGAGAGAGAGAGAGAGAGAGAGAGAGAGAGAGAGAGAGAGAGAGAGAGAGAGAGAGAGAGAGAGAGAGATGGGAGTCAGAAAAAGTAGGAGGTAAGTAATCATCTTCATAATGAGAGGAAAGAGGAGGGAAAAGGAGAGGAGGAAGGAGAAACAGGAGAGAGAGAGAGGGGGGGAGAGGGACTTGTTGACAGTGGTGGTAAAAGAAAGACAGAATATGTATTAGCATCACATACAGTACATCACATTAGCAGTGGAATCAAAAAACAAAAACAACACAATGTTCCAAGCACATTGGTATTAGAGAGATATATAGACAGACAGAGTTAGAGTTAGATTTATCTTCTGAACCTGGGACCCATGACCATTACAATATCAGCAGCTTAAAGCCTACTAGGGTTCCAAATCGAGTAAATGTGGCCTCCCATCCTAACAGGACCCAGGCTCATTAAACCACGCTATTACTCTTGTCATAAGGTCTAAAGACAGATTTTAGACTCTGTGAACAGTGTAAGAAGCCAGGCACTAAATGACCTTGAAGCAGCAAGAAGCCCCCCAGCTGAGCTCTCTGGGGCTGCAGTTGCCTGATAAGCCCTCCGCTAACATCTGTCCTCTGGATGCTTAGAGAAACACGCAGCCCTTAACCACTTAAACCCCATATGGGTAACCGGAGTCAGTTTCTTTTTCATGTACAGTTCTAGATCCAGACCAACAACAGTACAAGAGCAGACTAACGCATATAAAACCCAGTGAAACCCAAGATCTAGAGAAGGAATGGAAAACATTTAAGTAGATACTACGTCGGTGTCACAGAGATTAGAAATACATTTTTTTAGATGTTTTTCCTTTCAAAATAAAAAACATTTTGATGTAGTAAATACAGATTTTTGTTCATAAGTAGTTTCAATTAAACTATTAAACTATGACCTGCTTAGAAAGGCTGTGACCGACTAGCTCATATAATAGCTAGATATTAGATCTTAGATGCTTTAAAACACAATGAAACTTAGTTAGCAGCATAGAAAATAAAATATATAATATACATATAATATTGAATAAATAGTCATAGTCATATAATTAAATAGACATAGGTCTACGGTAGATAAAATGCCATAAGCGTTGACAGTTATTGCACTCGTATTAGCAGCAGTTATATATATTATTGCTCTTGGGGACGGGGTAGTTGTTTTGGAGGAGACTGAGGGGGTTACGGGTTCAGCAGCTTCTCCTCAGCTTTGGGGGAAAAAGCTGTTTCTCAGCCTATTGGCCCGCATGTGTGCATATAGCTTTTTCTGCTTCTGCTCTCGTACAGTGAGGACGCTTTTGCTGCTCGCTCTGCCCTATGCTTACATTCCTCAGCTGATATCCATGTTTTATTTTTATTTTTTTCCCCTGAGAAACCACGAATGGATCCTGGATATTTATAAACACATGGGACTCTATTTCTTCTATAGATAGAAGCTTTTGCCATATTTCAATATACTATTTTTCGATCTATTTGTCGACCTCCAGTGACTGGGTACGTGGCATATAGCCAAAGCTAATTAGCATCAGGATGTACCCGACTGTTTCAACAGAGGAATACCAAAAATTGCTTCAAAGGATTGCAGTGCTGGAAACGGACTTAAACTTTTTAAGAGTTAATGTGGAAGTGAATCAACATTATGGAATTCCACAGTCTCAGAGCAACGGACAAGACCATGACAAAGCTTTCTCATGGAACACTCTCGGGGCAAAGCCAAAGGCTTTGAAGGGGCGAATAACTGGCAGAACTCGGAGCCCTGTGATTACAGATCTGACCGGCTGGCCTGCGCTACCACCCGCGCGTCACCATCATCGCCCCCGGACACAGGGTACCGCGTCTTTCACCCCCCTTCAACAGCGGAAAACTGCCAACGGGAGATCTACAAACAAATCTCCCAAAACATCGAGTGCTGAGCGTCAACTGTGGAAAACTGCCAAGGGGAGATCTACAAACAAATCTCCCAAAACATCGAGTGCTGAGTGTCCGGTGCGGCTGGGAAATAGATTCAGCCCATTGCTTCAGGACCCCAGATGCCCGTCTGATGACAGACCAAACAAATCTTCTTCACCCAGCAGGGTAAGAACCAAGAGTAACTCAGAAGGAAAAAGGCTATATGATGAGCCTGAATTTCTGATCATAGGGGATGCCGCTATTAAAGATGTTAAAAGCTTGATAAGAAGAAAGGCAAAAGTGTTATGCTTCCCCAAAGACAAAGTCTCTGACATGAATGACAGAATTCTGAATCTTGTCGCTGAACACCCAACGGTGAAAACCCTGATTTTGCACGTTGGCACATGTGATACAGAGGACAAACAGTCAGAAATCCTAAAACGGAATTTCACTGCCTTATTCAGCAAAATCAGCTCACTTGATGTGAAGGTGTGCATCAGCGGCCCAATACCACCTACAAGAGGCGGCGATGAACGTTTCAGTAGACTGTCTGCACTGAGCAAATGGCTTTCAACTACGTGCACCAACAAATCTGTACATTTTATTGACAATTTCAATTTTTTTTGGGATAGAAGACACCTATTTTCCTCGGACGGGCTTAAATTGAACAAGCTGGGAGCAAAATTGTTCATGTCTAACCTTTTCTATAATGTTCCTATGTCTTCACCAAGCTCTCCCAAGGCCAGAGCACAAGATTCCATAACAACAGATAGTGCTCTGTTATCTGCTACCGCTGCTGAAAAACATGAATGGCTTTGTGTAGACGCTACCACACCATCCCCCACCGCTGCTGAGGGGGAGGGGGGCGCCACACCCCCCCCTACCAAGGATGGTGGAACAGCCATAACAAATGAACTCTCTGATAACTCGGAAACAAAAACAAAAGCTGATGACAGCCTGGAGGAGATTGTCGACTCTGATGACAGCCTGGAGGAGATTGTCGACTCTGCAGCCACGGTCTGCAGAGGGGAGGGATGGACTCTCGATGAGAGGGAGGGATGGACTCTCGATGAGGAAGATCAACCAACTCTATCACCTTCCTCCTCCTCATCATCATCTTTTTCCCTGTCCCCAATACCCCTTCTGGAGTTCACCAGTAGCATGAACGACTTGATTAAAGAGGGGACTAGAATCACCCCCCAAATCAAACGCCAGGCCCCACAACCATCAACCGTGCCCTGCCCCCCAACCATCCCCCCTCGACGGTTGACGCTGTTGGCACTAGCGATACAGAGGCGCAAGATCAGGAACGAAGAACGTGAAGAACAGCGCAAGAATTGTCCCTACGAATTGTCCCTACGTCTAGAGAATACATTTGACTGCTGAGATAGGCAGGGTCCATTATGCATAGCCAAAATCATGTCTGGGCCCAAGGCTATTTCAGTTAGCCTTGTTGAAAACAAGGTTTACAATATTCCCACTGTTATCTCAAATAGAGCCTCCGGGACAAGGAGTGACTTTAAACACTCTGCAAATATAGCAAATTTAACACGCATTCCCTGTAGAGGCAACAGCCAGATAGTTGAATGCCTGAAGCTAAACCTGGCCCTATTTAACATCAGGTCACTTAATGACAAGTCTTCCTCTGTAAATGATATCATCTGTAAAGAGAAACTAGATATTATCTTTTTAACAGAAACTTGGCTTGGATCTGATGGAGCGGTGCCCCTAGCTGCAGCATGCCCACCAAAGTACAGTTTCATTCACTCAGGACGTGAGGGAAAAAGAGGAGGTGGTCTGGCGAATATCTTTTCTGACACTTTAAAATTCAAACCTCTGCCAAACCTCGGCAGTTTTAAATCATTTGAATACCAGGCCACCATATTGGAGAGTCAATCCTCTGTGCTTATGATTAGTATGTATCGACCTCCAAAGTGCAGCAAAGCCTTATTTCTAACAGAAATATCAGAACTTTTATCTATCTGTTCCACTAATTATGACAGAACTCTGATTACTGGAGATGCTAATCTACATGTTGACATTGTTTCGGATGTTGTGGCTATGGGTTTCCTACAGTTACTGCACAACTTTGACTTTATTCAACATGTTGTTGGGCCAACACATAAACATGGCCATACCCTGGACTTGGTGATCACTAAAGGTTTGAATATCACTGTTGACAGTATTATTGATAAGCCCGAACTAACAGACCACTATTTATTGTGTTTTAATATGACTGTCTCTGATCTAGGGAAAAACAATACAGAATATACTATAAAAAAACGTTTTTTTAGCTCATCTGCAGCAAACGAGTTTCCTCGTCATCTGGCGTGTGTGCAGGTGCCCCCCCTACTTGATGCTCCCTCAGTGAATGATATGGTTCAACATTTTAATCTCAAATTAGAGTCAGCTCTCGACATAGTGGCTCCTATGAAAACTAAAAAGAAACTTAACTCTAGAGTAACACCCTGGATCGACACGCACATGCGCTCACTCAAGAAAGAATGTCGTAAAGCTGAGCGAATTTGGAGAAAAAACAAACTCACTGTCCACCTAGAGATCTTTAAGAAGTCAACAGTGGCCTATAACAAAGCACTGCGCTTGGCAAGGCAGGCATATTTTTCACGCATTATCAATGACAACAAGCAAAATGCCAGAGTCTTATTCTCTACCATTGAACATCTCTTAAACCCCCCCCAGGCTTACAAGGAGTCGCTCCCTGCTTCTAAAGCTAAGTGTGATGAGTTCGCATCCTTTTTTGAAAACAAAATTTTTAGCATTCGAGCTGGTATTATAAATGCTGCTGCTAGCACTGCAAATGCGGCAAATGGTGCATGGTGCAAAAATGTAGATCCCTCCAGAGGAAGCCTAATATCATTCTGCGCAATTAATGAAGAGGAACTCCGTAAAACTATATCACAGATGACATCATCATCTTGCTCACTGGATGTAGTACCCACCCCGTTTCTCAAAGAGGTTTTAGACAGTGTTATTGGAGATATCCTAAGAATTGTAAACAGCTCTCTACTTTCAGGCGTCTTTCCAGACTCACTGAAAACGGCTGTAGTCAGGCCGCTACTCAAGAAACACAACCTTGATCCATTGGTGCTGGGTAATTATAGACCAATCTCAAATCTGCCATTTTTGGGCAAGGTCTTAGAAAAAACTATCTTTCATCAACTGGATGTGTTCCTACAGAACAATAAGGTTCATAACAAATTCCAATCTGGCTTCAGGAAAGGTCATAGTACAGAAACAGCACTTGTAAAAGTAATTAATGATCTAAGGGTGTCCGCTGACGACAAAAATGTATCTGTTCTCCTACTTCTTGACTTAACCGCTGCTTTTGATACGATTGATCACACAATTCTACTACAACGTTTGGAGTACTGGATTGGTTTGTCAGGCACAGCCTTGTCTTGGTTTCACTCTTACCTAACAGGCAGAAGCTATTTTGTCAGTCTAGCTAACTTTGACTCAGACAAACACAACATCTGTTCTGGTATTCCACAGGGCTCAATTCTGGGTCCCTTATTGTTCTCCCTGTATATACTACCGCTGGGAGAACTCATCGCCGATCACGGAGTGAACTTCCATTTCTATGCTGATGATACCCAGCTGTATCTTTCAGTAGCTCCAGACGACCCCTGCGCTCTAGACCCATTGTTGACCTGTCTGTCCAGTATAAAATGCTGGATGAGTGAGAACTTTCTTAAGCTAAATGAGGATAAAACAGAAGTTCTCATAATTGGCTCCAGTGAGCAGAGAGAATCAATAACAAGTAGACTTGGTAACCTGGCTGTAGAAAGTAACACCACAGTAAAGAACCTGGGGGTGATTATCGATTCTGAATTGAATTTCAATACACACATTAATCATGTCACCAAGATTGCTTTCTTTCATCTTAGAAATATTGCGCGAATTAGAGACTATCTGTCGTTAGACGATGCAAAGACGCTGATCCACGCTTTTGTTTTCTCTCGGCTTGATTACTGCAACGCACTCTACTCTGGCCTGCCAAAGAAAACAACTGACAGATTACAACTTGTTCAAAATGCGGCAGCCAGAATTTTAACTAAAACCAGGATGAGAGAACATATCACTCCAGTTCTTGCTTCACTACACTGGCTCCCGGTTGTTTTTAGGATTGATTTTAAAATTCTTTTAATAGTTTATAAAGCTCTAAATGGTCTGGCACCTACCTACCTCTCTGACTGCCTAGAGAGATATGTTCCAAACCGGGCCCTCAGGTCTTCAAGTGCTGACCTGCTCGAGGTGCCTACAATGACATATAAAAAATACGGTGAAGCAGCATTCTGCTTTTACGGACCGACAGTGTGGAATAAACTCCCATTACACCTAAGACAGGCAGCCTCTGTCGATAGCTTTAAAGCACAGCTCAAGACCTATTACTTCACTCTTGCTTTTAGCTGATTCTTTGGTTGATTTTTAATTCCTCACTGTATTCCCTATTTTAATGTTGTTTTATGCCTTTGCTTTTATTTTATTTTATTTTATCTTTGTTTGCTTTATTGTTAAATTGGTTCTAACTGTAATTGTATTATTGCTCTGTAAAGCACTTTGAGCTGCATTTCATGTCATGAAAGGTGCTATACAAATAAAGTTTATTATTATTATTATTATTATATGGTTTGAGCCCGCCTGAGGGGAGGCTGATGAATGGGGGGGTGTCCGGGGTGTGTGAGGGGTTTCCTGTAATGTTAGACACCCGTTTGTGGAGACGGCTCGAGTGGATGTCGCTCAGCTTTGTGAGCTGCAGGTCTTTCCTGTCTGCTGCTTTGCAACTGTAGTGTTCCAAGCTGTACAGCAGTATACACCAGGATGCTATCAATAGTACAGCAGAAGGTGATTTTGGGGGCAGTGTTGATTTTGGCAGCAAATTTTGATTTAGTTTTAGTCATAGTCTTTTGAAAAAAAATCCATTTCGCTTTAGTCATCTGAAATGTTTTAGTTTTTGTGTAGTTTCGACTAAATATCATAAGATTATGGTCGACTAAATCTACAGTTGATTTAGTCGACTAAAATGTATTTTGGCGGGCCTTGATCAGGCATTACGGCGGTAATGCCTGATTTTACACTTGGTTGCATGCTGAAAATAGCCGATCTACAAGCTCACAGCGCGTCGCAGCGTGACACGTCGTGAGTTTGTAGATCTGCTATTTTCAGAGCGCAATACCCGAGGCCCAGGGCAACCAAACATAAAATGACTTGTCTTTTAGTTCTACTGGATCTCTTCTCCACGAGTCCCTCCCTAACATTTTAGTCTAGTTTTGATTTGTTGACAAAATCGTCACTATATTTAGTCTTAGTTTTAGTCATCGTAGCTTAGTTTTTATTTCGTTTTCGTCAGTGAAAAAAGGTAGTCGACGAAAAGAATTTTGTCATGGTTTTAGTCGACGAAATAGACACTGTTTGGGGGGAATCTGTTGCGCCTCATCATGGTCCTCCAGGACAAAGCGGTGTTGCTGGGCGGCCTTCTTGACCGTGGGTGGGAGGTGTTGAGGCTCCAGGTCAGGTCCTGAGATACGTATAGTGTGTGGACTCCCAGGAACTTTAAACTAGCAATCCGCTCAGCACCTATCCTCCCCATTGATGCACAGTCCAATGTGATGCTTTCTTTATTTTGTTTGTGTGTGTGTGTGTGTTGCGGTTCAGGTCATTATCCTTATACCAAGCAGCAGTGTCTGGACCTCCTCCCTGTAGGCTATTTTGTTATTACTGGATATCAGACCTACTGATCGCTTTGTCCGTGAATTTGATCAACCACTTACGCCCTTGATACTTAGTTTACCGGGGTCCCCCGGGGGTCTATTAATTGGCCCCCTCCTTTTTCCCCTCATCTTAAATAGCTGATCTGCTGTTTTCGCCAAATATTCACCTATTTATTACTGAATATTCACCTATTATGACATCATGCCCAGAACAGGGACGCAAGGGTTCATGTGGGCATAGTGTTGGAGCTGTGGGTCGGTGTGCAGTCGTAGGTTTGTCAGAAAGTCCTTGATCCACAGACAGAGAGTATAGTTTCTAGACTTCTGTCTGCAGTTTGTTGACTGGTTGGTTCGGGTTAAAGGAGTTAAATGGCGAGCTGAATCTAACAAACAGCATCCTGATGTAGGTGTTGGGGTTTTCTAGGTGGGTGAGTTGTGTGTATAGTGCTAACAAAATGGCCTTGTCTGTGGATCTGTTGGCCTTGTGCAAACTGCTGTTGGTCCGGATTGGAGGGGATCATGCAGGCCTCGATGTGGGCCAACACCAGTCTCTCAAAGCATTATATGATTACTGGCGTGAGAGCAACCGGCCGGTAATCATGGGGTCTTGGGTATATGTCGGGATGGTGGTCATTTTCAGACTGGTAGGGACTGTGGCTTGTTGCAGTGACTGACAGGTTGTAAATGTTTGAAACCTCCAGCAAGCTGGTCGACACTTCAGTGCATCATGGCCTGGAGGAGGATCAGTGTCAATGTCATGCCTAATTTATGCTCCATCATACAATGATGTCACACACACCGAAAATAACAGCTATGCAAACTCACAACGCATCACATTCGTGGAACGTTGTGAACATCGCCATGTGACAAAGTATAAATCAGGCTTTATGTACTCTAGATCTAGAACTTGCTAGACCTGATAGGGCTGGGGAGTGAGTGGCTGGTCGCGCTCTGGTAAGATGGTGATTATGGCTGGACCATTGTTGGAGCTGTCCTCTGCTATATATACAATACAGTGACAGCAACCTTTTGTTTGGCCATGGTGGTAAATATCTGTTTGCACACCTGTTCATAGACTATGCTTTTTATTTATTTATTTATTTGACAGGGACAATGCACATTAATTAACGTTAATTAAAATGTTAAATGTGCCAGAGTTACAGTATAGCCAGGGTCGAATAATGTGCAGTTGCAGTCCCTGGCCAGAACCTAGAAATTATCTATTGATTGTGGTGTGTCATTTAATTAGCCGTGGACTCATTCTAGAGTCTGACTGTTGTTCCTTTGGTGTGATGAGGCATTAGTGCCCTTGACAAATGTCAAGTCTGCCAACTGATGTATTTAGACTTTTTTAGACAACTTTATTTCAACATATCTATCCACCAGCAGCCGCTTAATTTGTGTCATCATAATATGTAATAACATATTTCTTACCTCTTGTTTCAAGGTTGTTTTGTTGTTGATCATGAAACCAATAGCATTTACATTTTACAGTATAAAATCAGCAAAATAATTAGCAGCATCCTGAATTACCTTTGATAGATTGTGTGTGTGTGTGTGCGCGCGCGCGTGTGTGTGTGTACGTGTGTGTGTGTGTGTGTGTGTGTGTGTGTGTGTGTGTGTGTGTGTGTGTGTGTGTGTGTGTGTGTGTGTGTGTGTGTGTGTGTGTGTGTGTGTGTGTGTGTGTGTGTGTGTGTGTGTGTTTTAAGTAAAGTTTTGATATTTGTATCGCTGTTGGGACAAGGATGTGCGTGTCTGTTATAAGTGTATTTTCTCTGTATGATGTTTGCCCAGTAAAGTCACAAAAACTCTGAGTTGCTTTCAACTGTTTAGTAAGTTAACACTAGACAGTGTATTGAAAGGTACACTATAACATCCTAATACTCAATATTTAATACTTTAATGCGAAAATCTCAGAGATTGAAAATATTTTTTCATAGCTATAGCCAAGGTTTGATATCACAGGATAAGCATTATTTAGTAAATTCACACATTATTTACATACCTCAGTTTGAGAAAAGTCAGAGAGGTTAGATATTGCACATAATTGCAAAGAGAGAGAGAGAGAGAGAGAGAGAGAGAGAGAGAGAGAGAGAGAGAGAGAGAGAGAGAGAGAGAGAGAGAGAGAGAGAGAGAGGTCTGCAGTGTCTATCTTGTTTTTTAGGGAAGGCTTTGGCAACATAACATAGAATTGTCCAGTAGCCTATATGTAGTAGATGAAACCACCAATTTCTCCAGAATAATTTAGGGGCCTATTTTAATCTTACTGTGTGACATTGTTTTGGTAGCAGTTTAGCAAAGATAGCAGTTTGAACAAGTCAAGCTACTTGAGTAATATTTTGTACTTTAGGTTAAAAAGTAATACAAAAATTCTGGTAATTATTGCTATAGAGTTTTGTTTAGTGTTATTGTAACAAGGGTCTCCTCATCTCTCCAGCTCTTTAGTAAACAGAAAATGAATTTCAGGTGTGTTACAAATGTCATCCAAACAGTGGGGATGAATGATGAACTGATGAAGATCACTGATGAACATTTAGCCTACTGCACCTTTAATTTGTCACAGTTTTCAAATACTCATAACAATGTCATTTTGTTCACTTCACTGATTATCTTATTCATTCATATACATTTATTTTGTTATCCATTGGGAATAATAAGGACATTCCTTTCTTCCTAATTTAAAACAAAAACAAAACCATTCAAACAACAAACGTTGACATAAAGAATACAGTGATGTGAAATGTTTGAACCACTAGAGGGCGTCAAAGAGCTGTACTTGACTCGCTGTCAGGTGCATTTCATTTTCAACTTGGTGTTGCGTAGTAGGCCTAATTCAAATACTATATCACCTTGTGATACAATATGATCTCTTCATATGTTGCATAGAAACCTTACTTACTCAAATGTTTTATTCAAAGGACTATTAATTAATGTCACAGGAGTTGTTGCCATAGTAATCAATAAACAACAGCTTTATGAAATGACCAGCATGAACTTGGGACACATCTTGGTCAATCAAATTAAATGGCCAACACTAGGCCTACGTGCTATAATGTGTACAGTATAGCCTACATTGTCAGATGGGGTCATATATAAGTATTTAACCCATTGTCTGCCAGTGAACAGTAGCATTTGTATAACTCTGCATAAGGGCCAGTGGTGGTGGAAAAAAAGTACTCAAATGTTTTACTTAAGTAAAAGTATCAATACTGCAATGCAGAAGTACTCTGTTTAAGTCCCGAATTAAAAATGTACTTGCGTAAAAGCATTGGCATCAAAATATACTTAAAGTACCAAAAGTAAAAGTATACTAAAATGTTTGAAAATAGCATCGATGCGATTTTCAAAAAGCCTAGGTATAAAATAGGGCTAAAGTGGTTAATGTATGTTTTATAATGTATAATTTATATCTGCAAAGTAACTAGTGACTAATGTTTTCAAATAATTGTGCTGGAGTAAAAGTATAATATTTGCCTCTGTGATGTAGTGGAGTAGAAGACAATAGACAATTGGAAATACTCTAGTAAAGTAAAATAACTTAAAAATTGTACTTAAGTACAGTACTTGGGTAAATGTACTTGGTTACTTTACACCACTGATAAGGGCAGTGGTGTAAAGTAACTAAGTAAGTACATGTACTCAAGTACTGTACAGTACAATTTGTGGGATTTATTTACAGCTAGCCTATGTGCAGGGCCGGATACAGGAATTTTTAATTGGGGGGGCAATAGGAAATAGTGAGGAAATAGTGAGAAAGCATTATTTTACACCTTGGCTATACAAAAATAGCAGATATACAAGCTCATAGCGCGGCAGATATACAAGCTCATAGCGCGGCACCGAGTGCCGCGCTACGAGCTTGTAGATCTGCTATTTTTGAAATGTTTTGAAAATATGTGCAAATCTGCAAATATATATTGTTTTAAAGCAAACAAACGCAAATCTTTGGGGGGCAGTCAGGGCATTTGGGGGGGCATTGCCCCCCCTTGCCTATGCCTAGATCCGGCCCTGCCTATGTGGCTGCAGTGATTTCCTCCCAGCTCAATATAGCCTATATACTATACTGTACCCTACCTGCATGGCTTCTACTAGGCTAGGATTCTATACCACATGGAACAACCTTGAAAATGACTGAGACTGAAAGTTTGCATTCTGTCTGCTGACTCTATGGAATAATAAACTGAATTAAGTAGCATTTACATTTGGGCTTCATGCATGTGCAGTGCATTCCTACCATATCAGATTTAACTATAAAATACAATTTAAGACCCATTATATTGTTACTAAAACATGCATGGGCGTCAATGAGGGAAAACCTCTTTCAAAGTTAGCTTTGGGAAGTGTTTTCATCCAGCAGGGTCACACAAATCCATGGGTGGTAAAAGTACTCAAATGTTTTACTTAGATAAAAGTATCAATACTGCAATGTATAGTCTGTTAAAAGTAAAAGTATTCAAGAATTCAAAACTTACTTGAGTAAAAGTACAAAAGTATTGGCATCAAAATATACTTAAAGTACCAACAAAGTACCCATTATGCAGAATGTCCCATTTCACAGGTTACAAATGTATACAAATGTTTTGAAAATAACAGATCTACAAGCAAGCTCACAACACATCGCGATGCGACACATTGTGAGCTTGGAGATCGGCTATTTTCAAATAGACAAATAAATAGGGCTGAAGTGATTAATGTATGTTTTGTAATAATAATCCAAATCTACAAAGTCACAAGTTTTCTAATAATTGTAGTGGAGTAAAAGGTACAATATTTGACTGAGATGTAGTGAAGTAAAAGTAAAAGCTCAAACCTGTACTTAAGTACATCTACTTAGTTACTTTCCACCTCTGGAGAAACCCCCAAAGATGAGCAAGGACTTCAGTTATTTAAAAAGTCATACATTATTATAAGATAAGAACATTGGTTTTATTGTTTCATCTGAGACTGCAAACCAGCCACCCTTTATCTGATACAGTTAGACCTTCAGGCAAGGCTGCGCGCACGCACGCGTGTGCGTGTGTGCGCGCGCGCAGTGCACGCTTGCACCTCCAGGGGGAGTCCCTATGCAGATTGAAGGAAGCTGAGTCAGCAATTGCTCTTCTTTTGTTCTAAGGCAGAGGCAGGCACACACACACACACACACACGCACACGCACACGCACACGCACACGCACACGCACACGCACGCGCACGCACACACACACACACACCACACACACACACACACACACACACACACACACACACACACACACACACACGCCATACATCACAGCATATTGTCCATTGTGTCTGTTATTAGCCGGTCAACTGGTCAGGTGAGGTGTATTACATACATACTGTTGATTCTGTCCACAATATTGCAATACACCATATATTACCATTGTATTATATTCTACTCTATTCAGTTTTACTCTTCTGTATGCCCTGTAGTGTATACCACCTGAACTGAACTGTACTGTACTTAGTTCTGCCATACTCAGCTTAATTAAACTCCTCTTTATTGTACCTGAAGCTACTTCTAAGGGGATGATAGCCTACAGATATAATTTAGAGGCAATTTAGTTAAGCAATTTTCTAAACAGCGATGGTGAAATACTGCAATGAGCTGTGCTATGGTGTATTGCACTCTGCCATAGCAAACTGCACAAGCAATAACAATTAACATAAATCAGGGGGAAATTGAATGCTTTCAAGTCCAAAAAGTTGAAAAGTCAACATTCAAAATAATTTTGGAATGTTCCATCAAGAACCTGCATAAACCATGGGATGTGGCTGTAGAGAGAGGAAAGTAGCATTACTATAATCCCTCCTCCTGGATAATTATTTTCTTTGAGAATTGCTACTATACAGAATTGTTTTCTAGCATATTTGTCCAATCTCTTTTCTAATCTTTTTCTTTTCTTTTCTTTTCTTTTCTTTTCTTTTCTTTTCTTTTCTTTTCTTTTCTTTTCTTTTCTTTTATTCTGGTGTGTGTGTGAGAGAGAGAGACGAGAGAGAGAGAGAGAGAGAGAGAGAGAGAGAGAGAGAGAGAGAGAGAAAAAAAAACTGGTGAAAACTTTATATCTCTATGATTTATGACGTTTATGACGTTTATGATTGGCTTGTTTTTGTTGTCCCCCTCCAATTATGAATTTTACTGTATGATATTTTTTTACTGTATGAATAAAACAAGTTACAAGGGTTCAATTCAATATCAATGAACTATTTGAAGTAAATAAATCTGAGATTGATAGAACATCTACCGTCTAATGAAATAGAAACAATCCAAGCCAGCGGTGGGGTGAATGTGCTCTGTCTCTGAGCTGGGCCTTTAGCAGTTGTTTTTAATGGCCGGCCCTGCTATCCACAGCAACAGTAATGGCCCAAAATGGGAAAATTACAGCCAGTTTGGCCTTGGTAAACACTCAGTAAAATGCTGCTCTGCTCAGAGGAGCTGGCACGCACTCTGACTGCTGGAAAGAAAGAAGCACTCCAATGTGGCCAGACTTTCCACACTACTTTTTTTCTTTTTCCACTATCATGTGACTTCAGTTGTGAATGTTCTATACCTTCTGATGTGTCTGCAGTTGGAAGAAATGAAAGGCATCCTTTTTTGTCGAATATAGATTTTAGAAAAATAATCGGGGGGAAAAAATACTAGTGCTTGGGCTACAGACAAGAGCCTGCGCACCAAAGGAGTTTCAAATGTTTTTGTCTGGGGTCTGACATCTTCCAAAACTGCCCCAAACTGATTTTCCATTTTGTTGTTTAGGTTAATGTCTTCAACGTGGAAAGCACTGTGGTGATTTGTACAGGCTACTGGGGCTGAGAGCAGTAATTTCTTGGATTATTGTATGTCATATCTGAGCACTATTTTTCTTCAAAAGACTGCAACCCCTAATTATCAATGTGCCTTATATTAGTGGGCTTGCCACATATGGTTGGGAGTCTAGGCATAACTTTGGCCTGTGGTTCTCCATTCTGGCCCTCGGGGACCGCTAGTAATGCTGGTTATATCAATAAGTTAAATGCATTCACCTAGTGTTATTCTAGCCGTCTAATGAGGGACTTCCTTCGACTTATCCTATAATAGATATTATAATAGATATTATATTCATGCACACATACAGATAGATAATATTTAGAAGCAGGAGCCATGCACATAGCACCTTCAACCACTTCAATGTGAAATATGACTAATGTACATGCTACTGTATTTCTTCCCTTACTTGCTATTGTTTATGTCTTTGTTACACTCATATATAAGATGTAACAATAAGAATCTTGAATAATGATACTAGCACTAAAGGTCCAGAGTAAGATACTGGTTTAGGCCTGATGTATATTTGAGGTTGCAAACAAACACCATTGATCAGTGAAGTTCCGTTCATAGACTACATGTCCCTTGCTCTTATGAATGAAGGCATAGCAGGACTCATATAGCCACTAGATGACCAACTATTCAAGATCTGTCTTCATGTTACTGGTAAAGAATGAATGTATTGTGTAACAATTAGCCTGAAACATATAGTAGTATATTCATGGGGGAGCTTCTTTGTGGCACTCAGCATGTGATGACAGGAGTCCAGACTTGCTTTCCTCACTTGAACCCAATTGGTTTCTTTGTGGGTGCCTGAAGCATTTGGGTGTCAGGTAAACGATTGCACAAGCATTTGGCTTTGAAAAGAGCAATTGTTCCACTCAGTCTTGAAATTCCACATAAGTAAAAAAACGAATAAAATAAAAAACATTTTTCACCGCAAAATATGTCTCATATTTTGCAATGCGTAGGCCTTTATATTAGCTGCATGGGAGCATTGGGCATCCATCTCCTCTGGGCCAGGAAACAAGAAGATCAAATTAGAGGGATCCTCTGTAATCGACAATAGCTAATTTCCTGGATTCCTCCTGGCAGTTGCTGTTTTCTCCTGGATTCCAGGGGTCTGCTTATAGAGAAGACAGATGTGATCAGTGTGGATGGAATTGGTGTCCAACCTTTCCAACTCTAAATAGGGCAATGTCTCAAAATTAATGTGATTCCAGACAGCACAGTATGTGGGCCAAAGTAGTCCCTCTTGGATGGATCTGTGGTATACTTAGTATGCAGATGTGTAGCTCTTTTTGGACCTTGTTGGTGCAGCATTGGATGACAGGGCATAGATGCAGCTCAGGATGCAGAATGATGAGCAATTATTCAGCGGTGAATGAGTCGAGTGACGATAGAGTCGCCATTGTAAAAAAGGAACAAAAGTTATTTGTTGTTTTTACAGATTCAGGGTGTTGCTTAGTTACCTTTCCAGAGTAGCTATATGAGTTACCAACTCCAATGCTGAAAAGGAAGTGTACAGGCTTACACCCAGGTAAGAGGCAGGTGTAGTGAAACAGCTGTGGGTGATGACACTCATGACCAAATCAGCTGTAAGAAAACTGTCACTGTCCAAGGTGCTAAAGTCTGCTCTTGGGCCAAAGCGTCACAGGTTTTAACACATCAAATTAGAGTCTTGATTCTTTGGCTTTGGGGAACAACTTGTTCATATACACACATTAGATGAGGTATCTGATGAATATAATTTACTCTATAAGCATGAGCTATACTTAAAATATGTAAATAAGTTCAATTCAAAGATGACCAGCAAGTTAAATATCTATGTTGAAAAGAAATAGTGTTGCATTCTATTCCGTTCATTTGAGTTTGCTGTTATGTTATAGATTCGTCCTACAATACACATACATTTCTAATAATTTCCCATAATTTTGCGATTAAAAACAATGAAGTTGCCCACCAGGTTGTGGGTTTGCATCCACCGTGGTGCATACGGCTTTGTCGAGCGTCTACACGAACACAATTGGCCCGTGTTCGGGGGAGGGAAGCTGGACGGGGTGGGTGATATCGGTCATTGCACGTACTCCTACGGGCTGGGGCGGCAACTGTCAGCGGGGAGTGTTGGGCGGGAGGAGTAGAACGAAGGCTCTACGTCCTCCCGGTGGAGGCTCCTCACTGGCAGGTGAGTCAGTAGGATAAAATCGCAGTGACAACACAGAAATATGTGTGTGGAGGAATAAAATGGCATAACGACTAAATTGGGGAGAAAAAGGGGTAAAAAATTATTGTCTACTCTAAATAAATAAAAAATAAGAAAAACAAAACAAAATAAAGTTAACTATATTTGCAATGGTTTTAATGGGGTTTCGCACGTTTTAACAAGGTACCCTACAGTCTGGTCATAAACTCATATAATGTGTAATTTTGTCCCTGAAGGAGCCTTTTCCCATGGGTTCATCAATGGCTGAGCAGTTATAGAAGAAGAAAGAGGGGAGATGGGACAATAACTACTGGAGGAGAGAGGAAAGGGAGAGATGTGTGTGTGTGTGTGTGTGTGTGTGTGTGTGTGTGTGTGTGTGTGTGTGTGTGTGTGTGTGTGTGTGTGTGCGTGCGTGCGTGTGCGTGCGTGAGGCACAGAGGGAGGGCGGGAGAAGGTAAATGTAGTTGTACATTCTCTCTCCTGCCGCACCGCAGCCTACCGGCCTGGCGGCGCACCGCGCGGCGCGGGGGGGAACAACTCTACCGTGGAGCTCGAGAGACTCAGCGGCGGGACGTTTTCTGTGCTCTCGAGCGCCGCGGATTTACTCCTGCACGCGCACGATAAAAATGAATATGGAATGATAACAACCGACAGCACGAGATGGCCATCAGGCGGTGAAATCAGCTTTAACTTCCCCCGGTGGCGGCTCTGCTTCGACATGGTAGGAAAGGCTCTGCCTTTTATCAAAACAATCTGTTCCCGTTAACAATCTTTTGCTTCCTAACTGCCCCGTGTGTGTGTGGCTCCCGAAAGACGCAGTGCGAGGAAACAAGAGTAGCTACGCAGTTTAAAGTCGAATAGAAAACAGCAGGAGTTGCCCTGTTTATCAGCCCCCCCCCTCGCTCGTGCTCTCGCTCTCTCTCTCTCGCTCTCCCTCTCTCTCTCTCTTTCTCTCTCCGTCTCTCACCCGCAGACACATATTGTTAGTGTTTTCTGGTGGCGCGTGAGAAGCAAGAGAAAGCTATAGGTTACAAACGTAACCCCGGTTATTTGATTACGTGTCGGTGTGTGTGTCTATCGGCGCGTGCCGCCGCAGTGAAAGTTGTTGAGTTTTTTTTGGGGGGGGGGGCAAGGGGGAGGGGGGCTTTGCGGGAGGGAGCGCGTGCAGCTGCCTGTCTGTCTGCCTGCAGGCCCTGTCTGTCTGTCCGTTCGTCACGGGACGGGACGGACGGACGGGAGGGGGGGAGGCCAAGTTGAAGTTCAGTGCGAGCCTCCTGCCTCCCGTTTCCCCGGTCTGTGTGCAGTGTTGCCAAGTCTGCTTATTATAAGCGACTTTGGGCTTGTTTTTCTGGGAAGTTGCTTAGTTGTAAATATTGGTAGTTGCCGGTTGCGGTTTTTGGGGCTTGTTTCTAAAGTGTAGTTGCTTATTTGGGCTTGTTTAAACCAGTGGTTCTCAAACCTTTTCATGGCAAGGACTCCCATATTAATATGTATTTGTCCACAGACCCCCCCTCATCTAAAAATATTTTGTGCCAGGGACCCAAAATGTTCACCCCCAAGATTTTATTTTCAAATAGCCAATGTACATGTTTAAAGTGCTCATGATGTGGCCCATAGTCACTTCTTTTGAGCTTGTTTCCCTAGACCTGGTTGCTTATTTCTCTCCCAGAATCTGGCAACGCTGTTTGTGTGTCAGTCAGCAGAAAATGGCCGCAGTTTGGAGCCAGCGGGCTGAGTTAGAAGGCCAGGCCGGCAGAGGGCCCACTGTCCCGGGATCCAGACAGGGCAGAGAGCCGCTATTGGACAACAAACACAGACTGATCCAGCAACTGGAGGAGGAAGACAGACTGTTAGCAGGGACTGTTAGCCCCCCCTGAACAAGTCTTCTGAATGTATACACAGCATTAGGCCTAGCTATTGTAGCCCTAATGGGAACAGACAGAGAGATATTACTATTCAAGTCCTGAACTGACCTACTTGGCAGCAGCTCTAATAGACTGATACTATGGAATTTCCTCCTGAATAACACTTTTGATGTCATGGGAAGAACAACATTTGACCATGCCAGATCTCTCCCATCCCATGATGGGATGGGAGAGATCTGGCATGCATGGTCAAATATTATTCTATCATCACCATCACTTAAATTAGATTGTTGTCTATTAGACTATATAGCCTTAGCTGTGAGAATATAACATTTTGTGGCCTAATAATGTTCTTGTGATCAAACTTTTGCAGTAAAGCTTGCATTATTAATACATTGAAATATTTGTTTGTTTTTCTGGCTGTTCCTTTATGATGATATATGCACACGGTTTTGATTAAACCAATCAATAATTTGGTCTGCCCTGGAATTGTAGACAGGCAATGATACAGTGTATGAGCAGGCAGGCACGAGCACACACACGCGCGCACACACACACACACACACGCACGCACGCACGCACGCACGCACGCACACACACACACACACACACACACACACACACACACACACACACACACACACACACACACACACACACACACACACACACACACACACACACACACACACACACACACACACACACACACACACACACACACAAACAGAGAGAGAGAGAGAAGCATATGTCTATACACCCTTTTCTATTGATCAGAACTGGTATAACTTCATTTAAAATATGACATACAGTGAAGTTCAAACAACATATGCCATTTTAAAAGACCTCCATAGATTTAGTCAGTTTAACATGGCTATAGAATAAGAGCATCACGGGCTATGCTATAGCCTTACCCCATGACAGATTATTGGTTGTCATAATGTTAATAAAATGTCATGGTTATGATAATCACACAGGTTTTCTTTGTGTGGAGATTAACCTAATGAATTGGCAGGAAATGGATCAAATTAAATTGCAATTGAATAATTGAATAATCGGTTTAGTGTATAATTTCATTCATGGAAAAAAATTAAAAGTGCAGTTCTGTCAGGCTCCACATAACTTACCGCCACGTGTAGCCTATAGCCTAATTATTTTACAGTCCAAATTAATAATCAGGAAAATTATCAGCAGATTATACACAATTGTGGAAATAATCGTTTAGTTGAAGCCCTAATTGTGGGTCTGTCTGTATACAGCTTGTTTGTGCAACCTATACATGTGTGCCTGTGTGGACAGTGGACTATCTTTTGTCTTTGTTTTGGATGAACTGCGGTGCTGTGTGTGTGTGTGTGTGTGTGTGTGTGTGTCTGATTAAATGACTTTTGGTTCAAGGATAGGAAACAGTAGTTTTCTTTATACTGCACCAGACGTCAAGCTCTAATCCACAGAGAAAGGATTTCAGCCTGGAGGCTGCGTGATGATGGGACCACAACCATCCTGCATGGGACTCTCTTGGACTGCTCGCTTGCTTGTCATGGGGACACAAACAATACTAATACTAATTAACTATAGTTCATTCTATAGGCCTTCAACAGGGGGTCCGGGTCGGGACCCCTAGGGGGTCCTCAAAGCTACTATAGGGGGTCCGCCAAATATTTGTGTGATAGGATTTTTTTTTTTACATTAACCACTTGAACCCATAGCATCCCTATTCTGAGGGGAACATTAGCCAAAAATAGCAGATCTACAAGCTCACAACGCCTCGGGCTGCTATCAGTGTGTCGTCCCACGTTTAGAGTGATATTAATCATGAAGCCCTATAGATTTCACATGCAGTGGAAAGTAACCAAGTACATTTAATCAAGTACTGTACTTAAGTACAATTTTGAGGTATTTTTTACTTTAGTGGAGTATTTCCAAATGTCTGTACTTTTACTTCTCCATTGCATCTCGGAGGCAAATATTGTACTTTTACTCCACTACAATTATTTGAACTCTTTAGTTACTAGTTACTTTGTAGATTTTGATTATTATTACAAAACAAAACATATATTAACCACTTCAGTCAGCCCTGTATACATTTCCATTTGAAAATAGCCGATATACAAGCTCACAATGCTTCACAGTGCGAAGCATTGTGAGCTTGTAGATCTGCTATTTTCCAAAGATTTTTATAAATTTGAAAACTTGTGAAATGGGACATTCTGCATAATGAGTATACTTTCTACTTTTGGTACTTTAAGTAGGCTACATTTTGAAACCAATACTTTTGCATTTTTGCTCAAGTAAATTTTGAATTCCTGACTTTTACTTGTAACAGAGTATTTCTGCATTGCAGTATTGATACTCTTACTTAAGTACAAAATGTGAGTACCTTTTCCACCACTGTCCATATTGAATGGCAGAATTAGCCTATACTGCCACAAATAAAAGTTTTAGATAACACTTTAAGTGTGCGAATGCATTCTACGCTTAATAGGCACAATTCTAGTCCTAGAATTTCTGCAAGCTTGTGTTTTTGAGCAATATATAATATCCTCTGAATTTTAAGATCGGACCGTATAACGCACCGATAATGTGCTGACAATGTAGCCTGTGTAGGCTATTATCAGTGGTGGGAAAAGTACTCAAATGTTTTACTTAAGTAAAAGTATCAATACTGCAGTGTAGAAATAATCTATTACAAGTAAAAAGTCAGATAATCAAAATTTATTTGAGTAAAAATACTAAAGTATTGCAATTTGGTATCAAAATGTACCTAAAGTACCACAAGTAGAAAGTAGGCTACTCATTATGCAGAATGTCCCGTTTCACAAGTTTTCAAATATAAAATGTAGAAATCCTTTGAAAATGGCAGATGTATAAGCTCACAATGCACGAGCATGCATGTGAGCTTGTAGATCTGCTATTTCAAATGCCCGAAGAAATGTATATAGGCTGGGCTGAAGTGGTCATTGTATGTTTTGTAATAACAATCTAAATCTACAAAATAACTAGTAACTACACCTTTCAAATAATTATAGCGGAGTAAAGAGTACAATATCTGCCTCTGAGATGTAATGGAGTAGAGGTAAAGTATTGAAATTTGGAAATACTCCAGTAAGTAAAAAAAAATACCGGAAAAAATGTACTTATAAGTACAGTACTTGGGTACATGTACTTAGTTACTTTACATACACCGCTGGCTATTATGAACCCGATTTGTGCAAATGAAAGTATATAACAGCTGCTGCTGCTTTAAGCCCAGTGTTTGGGATGGGCTGTGTTCATAACGTCATTCCATTCCTCCCTCCATAGATTCTCCCATTCCTTTATTCCTCTCCTCCTCCCTCTGATACTTCTTTCTATAAACGACACAGTTTGGTCGTGGCTCAACGTTTCTCCTCTGGTCGTATATATATATTCTCCTTTAAAGATTTAAAACCTATATTTCCAGTCAGAGAGTGTTTGTCTTTTTTTCTCTCTCCGCTGCGGGGATATTTTTCCTTCAGCCTGAACTGAACTTTTCTGGCGTGTCATCATTTGTGGAGTTCTAACGTTACGTTTCCTGCGTGGTGGTAGAGAGTCATCCAAGGAGACCTAGTGGTCTCTCCCTCTCTCTCTCTCTCTCTCTCCCTCTCTCTCACACACACACACTCACTCTCTCGGATTTCTTAAAAAGCACCAAATGGAGCGACTACTAGAGATCTGGCTCTCTACTTTGTAACCCGGGAGAGATGTCGCTACGAAGCTAAAAAAGACCTGTCGATATTATCCTTACCAACCCGTGAAGAGAGAGAATATGGATACTTTATATCCTTCCATCCAGGGATGTTGCTGCTGCCGCTGAAGTGAAGGCTGGTTTCACTCCGCTGCCCCGCACACAATATGATGTTTTCTCCCCTCTCGCTGTCTCAGGTAAAACAAACCCAACACGTTCTCACAGACCAGGCGTCAGTTATTGCCGCTCTGTCATTTTTAACTCCCCCAATGCGTCGCTATAGGACTACAAAAACTAAAAAAGCCACGCATTGGAGCTTCAAATACTACTCGAATCGAAAGATTGGATAGTTGGCATCACGGTCGGCTTACCTGGTAGCTAAACCTCAACCTCCCCCGTGATCGAATCCCACCGTGGGTACGACTTTTTTTTCTCCTTCTCTCTCAACTAATGTTGTGCATCTGTGTGCGTGTTGGCTAAGCGGTCTGTGGACGTAGGACTACTGGGGAAAGAACGGGACGGGAGTATAAGATCCGCCTGGCTCTCTCCGGGTTTTTTGAAGCGGGGTCTGGTCAAAACCAGGGCAGAACCAGGGCAGTTGTGGGTTCAGAAAGGGCGGGAGAAGAGCTGGCCGGGTGTCATCTAGTTATATTGGCAGGCATGGGGATTTGAATCAAGACCGTCTCTCGAGGGCTAGTGGTTCTCAACCTGTGGGTCGGGACCCACATGGGGTCGTCCCCACATGATTGTGTGGGCACAGTGGGGGTCCCCCCAGATGACAGTGACAAATGACAATTGAAGGACTTTTAAGACCTCTGTAATATCTCAAACAGAAAGAAAAGGAAAAGACCATTACTGCATCAAAAGTAAACAACAAACGATGCTATAAAAACTGGTCAAACATTGGCCAAGTTGTCAAATAATATATAGGGAAACATTGTGAATTTTAGCCAATCTGAAAGGTCACAGTGAGCTTGTAGATCAGCTATTTTCACAATATTTATCTGTGGAACAGAGTCAAACTAAATGTAATAATGCATAAACTCCTACAATTCCAAGTGCTTGTCAGTTGTCAGGGTGGGGGGTCCCCAGTTCAAATGCGATTATTTGGGGGGGGGGGGGTCGTGGCCTGAAAAAGGTTAGGTTATATTGGCAGGCAGGGATTTGAATCAAGACCGTCTCCTAGGGAACAGGCAAGGCAATATGAATCATGTTTCAGTAATGAAAGCGGTCTGAATATTTTTGAACTACCCTTTCCCACATCATTGGCTACATTGGACTGGATCGTGTTGTTTCTGTCATATAGTTATTTTATATTAATCAAGTACTTGAATATGGCTGAATTATGCCGAATGTACAGCAGTAACATCATTTTGATAGTATACAGCACAAGGGTAATTACGTTTTTAAATTACCATTAGTATAGTTTGTATCCAGACAGGCATGGAACTGGATAATATAATTATTTGACAACAAGAGGGAACAAGTGTGTGTGGGAGTTGTAGTTGTGATTCAATTGCTCATTTGTTGGAACTGGTTAAAAGAGTGTTTGATACTAGCAGACTATTGGCCTTTTATGATTTGTGGATTCTTGATGTGTGTGTGTGTGTGTGTGTGTGTGTGTGTGTGTGTGTGTGTGTGTGTGTGTGTGTGTGTGTGTGTGTGTGTGTGTGTGTGTGTGTGTGTGTGTGTGTGTGTGTGTGTGCATGCATGTGTTCATTTGTGTTTGCCTATTATCCAAGCTTATAAAACATGTTTGTTTTGTCATGCGTGGAGTGTGGACCCATTTTAAGGTGCTGTTGTTTGGGAGGCCAGGAGATCGACTATGTTTATGTTTGTGTTCTTGTGTTTTATCTAAACGTTATTATAGTCAGGAAGGATCCAAGTGATTGGCGGATAATGTAACAAACTTTACAAGCAAGCGAGTTGAGCCCATGATCTCACAGTGCATGGTATATTCTATAACCATAGAGCCGGTAAAGGCAACACAGACCAGAACTATACCAGCACGAATACCTGGCCTGGCAAAAATAAACAAATAATAAACAAATAATAATATCTTCCTTTTCTTTTCTTTTTGTCTTATTAGAATTTCAGTCTGACAGTCCCACTGAGTGACTTGTATAGGTTATAATGTCCAAATAGAGAATCTACCCCACCTGAAGAATGCTTATTATACATGAATCCATGTTGAGAGTGAATGACGCAGGCACAGACAGTCACAAATCAGGCAGTGGGTTGCACTGTGGCGCTGAACCCCTCGTAGTGCGATCGATAGGTACTGTAGCAGGTGGACATATAAGACACAGTGGTTTTGCATTCATGAAAATACTCGGTATAGGATGAACGCATATTTGTCTTTACATTCTTCTTTAACCCATTAAGACCTGAGGCCGATTCTACAAATGCCTTCTAAATCAGTAGTACTTTCAAGATTTTTAAAAAAATCCCCAAAATAGCAGATTTTTCAATAGCCAACGCAAAATCTAAACACAGATGCCTTCCCGGTTTTAATGGGTTAAATGTTGTCACTGTCAACGTTCCTCTTTAGACTTTTGGATAATGGCCTTTTGAGACTAAAACTATGTCAAATAAGTATTAGAATAAGTTAGGCTCCCCTATATGGCCAGTCCAGGTGGTGATGTCAGTGTCATGCGTAACACAGGAGCAGTCAGTCCTTCTCAAAATTAAAATGATACACATTTATTATTCACACATTTGGAAAGGGGAGATAAAACCCAGCTCAACCCATGTTTAGAGCATTTCATAAATCAAATGGGTCATTAATGGACCTATCCCCTGTCCTCTTTTATTTTTAGAGTTATATCTATGCATTCTCTGCATCTCCCAGCCCCTTCACATGCATATCTTATAAGGTGGTCTGTCAACAAGTTCCAGATCTGCAGTCAGTCGGGGATCCCAACTGCACACACATCCCAGAATGGCCCTACTAATCACAGGAGCAATATTTAGCTTATCAGTCAATGTATTGAATTAGCCATTAATTACATTCCGGCCCACCATCTAATGGCTTAGAAAAACATGCGCCTGTGGCCAGGCTCTGCCATATGAGACACCAAGACATCTCCTTGGCTCCTGCATACAGAATGTATACTGTATGTGTTCCGAGTAATATAGTATATATTTTGGGATTTGTAGAACACAACTGAAAATATTATTGTCAGTTATTTGAGTTATGACTTGTTTCCTAAAAGTAATAATTTCTCTCCCCCGTTTCTTTTGTTCTTTCTCACTCTGTCTCTCTGGACTAAATCGCTGATGTATTGAGTTCATGGACTGGGCCATTAACTCTTATTTCAGGTGGGCTGCATATCAGATACAGTAGTAGCTGCTGTCGTATTGCATCCTTGAGGGAGTTACTGCGCAGCTTACAGTGTGTTATTTTTCACCGCAACATGTGTTAACGATTTGCTAAAGACCAATGTTTGTGACGAAAGTGGACTGTTTCCACGATTTGTAAATCACTTGACCAAAGCAATAAATTCTCTAAAACCATCCATATACCGTCGTAGCCGGAGCTGCACACAAATATCATGTTGTAGTATATTATTACTGCAATATTAGTTTGTAGTTTCTGTTACAAAATATTGTTTTAAAGGCATGTAAGTGATATGTTTGTGTTAAGCGTTAAATACAGTATCTCTATATTCCCATAATCATTGCTGTAGAGTTTTTGTTCAGTAACAGCAGTGTTTCCCCTAGCCAGAAGCTGAAGGTGTGGGGGAGGATGCGAAAAGTTTTGGGTTCTCAAAATAGATATTTGTGCTCAAACACGAAGACGTAGTACATGTGCACAGTAATGAGCAGGAAAATATCTGTATAGTTTACATATGAATTGTCTCCAGACTTAGGAAAATATACTTTTATTAGACCAAGTAGTATAGACAAACTGTCATACATAACAAAAAAGACAGTGGTGGAGGAAGTACTCACACTTCTTACTTAACACATTACCTGCCAATCACGGATATGTGGTTGGCCCGCCACTGCTTAATGCATATAGGGGAAACACTGAACAGGGGTCTTCCCGTCTCTCCAACTCTTTAGTAAACAGAAAATATAAATTTTCGGTTTGGGATACGTGTTTCATCCAATCAGACTGGATACAGGATAAACAAGTGAAATTTGGAAGTGATGATCATGAAACAAAAGAATGAACACTATAAAATTCAAGCTGATTCTCTCCTGATTGGATTAAATTAGTGACCCACGTGAAAATGTAATTTATTTTTATTAAAGCGCTGGAGAGGGCCCAGACCGCTAACCTAAGCGGCAATGTAGCCTGACAGGCTGACAGCGCATCGCAGGTTCGAGTCCCGTTCCCGACAATCTTTGCTGCAGGTCTCTCCCCATCTCTCTCTCCCTGTTTCCTGTCTGTCTCTACTGTAAACTATACATTAAGGCCTAAAAAGCCCCCAAAAATATCTTTAAAGAGCTGGAGAGACAAGGATATGCCCCTGTTCCTCTGGCTAGGTGAGACATGACCTTTGACACGATAAATGTCTCAATAGAAGAGCAGGTAGACAAAATACAACCACCCCAATTGTATATGTCATATTGTATTAACATACTCTACCATACAGATTGGAAAATTAAATTGTATTAATAAAAAAAAGTTACATTGTGCCGCTTTAACCTTTTCACAAAAAACATTTGTTTTAACCAAAAAATATCACGTTCAGCACCCAATCTTTCACAATGTAATTGGGCCTACAGACAGTAGAACAGCCTGACGTGGTACCAAGTCAAATGCACATTGACTGTGAGCGCTGAAGCTTGTCACAACAGTTCCATTAACACCATGAGCAGCATGATGGAAAAAGATATAGGCTATAGAATGGACTGTTGGTGGGATAGACTTAAAGAGATTAAGTGCAATAAAAATAATTGTGTTCCCAACATCATTGAGACTTATAATTTGGTTTATCAATATTTGGCACAATAATCATTTGAACCAAGTCATGCAGCTAGATGTTGTCCCAGAGGATATGTTACTATATCTGTATGATCAAGAGATATCAGATACTAGAAATGTTGATTAGTGCAGCAGAGACAAAAGTGTTACTTAATCTGGCTTAATAATTTAGCTTAAGTCAACCATTTGGATGTTGAGGCCACTGGTCATTGTTTTATGACTACAGTAGAGCTGAATGTTAACTCACTGTCATTTCTTATAACAATTTAAACTTAAAAATGTTAAATACCGGTAGTTATTTCGTTGTGGGTTTGGATGCCTACTGACAAGTACTCAGTACCGTCGTCCCCTGAACACTCTGCTTTACTGTGTGCAGCTTGCGCAGTAGGCTTGTTCCATGGCAGTTGCAATGCATGCCTCTGCCATACTGTTACAGTACGATAGTATTTGCAATTTACATTAAGTTTTGTGAACAGTTTGGTTTGGTCAGGGTACAGAAGTGGCGTGCCTGGTATACATATACACAAACCTATTGCTGCCATACTCATTACCTTCCTCCAGTCCACCACATTGGTCCAGACAAGCTGTGTTCAATTGGTAAACCAAAAGGTGCAGATTCAGTTCCATATAATACACAATAAGCTTAGTGGACGTGTAGATTGTGCTTTTATATTTTATCTTTTTATTTTATCTTGTGGATACTCTAAATATTCCACATAAAAAAAAATGTAATCTGCTATGTGTATATAAAATAAACAACATAATAATGTTAGAAAGTTATCTTTCTTTTCTGTTTAGTTCATTCCGCAGGCCCTTTGTGGGAACAAGCACACAAGTGTCAGTTGGCTTCCCAAGGCTGAGAGTACCTAAGTGTTGCCAGGAAAATTGAGAATTTAAGTTATGGTCCTGTTCATTACAATTTGAGTTTTCTTTTCAACACACATACCTTATGTTCAGAGAACTTCTGCCCTGTATGAAATCCTGTGTAATTTGTTTTATTTCAACACAAGTAAGTTCAGAGAACTGCCCTGACATGTCCAATTTGTTTTTTAACACATAGGCCAGGCCAGTGGTTCCCAGCCTTTTCTGAATCGGGGCCCACTTGAAAATTCGGAAAGTGTTTGCGTCCCACCCATCTGACCACTTAACATGGCCTTATAGGCTGCTGTTTGGGCATTTTCAGAGCATGTTTATTTCAATGATCGATCAATCGATTGTGTCCCGGCTTGGATCAAAAGAACCAACAAAGTATACATTAAGTTCTTATTTATTGGAATCGCTGGATTTAAGCTATAAAGTAAGTACAGGCTTATTGTACAACTGGGCTCATGCTAACAACTGTCAACTATACTGTAGCTACAGTAATGGTAGCACCACGGCCAAGCTAACGCTAATACAAAGCTAACATCAAGGTAATCCTAACATACCCTGTGTTAAAACTACGCTACAGTACAATGCCTATTGGTTGGCATCAGCAGGCTAATGCTGAAACCATGCATGCTCCATCATGGTAATGCTAAAATCGTGCAAACATCATTTTGGTATAGGCTACAGATACCAAAATTTGTCTACAGAGAGTTGAAGGAGTTTTGAGGAGTTGTTTATTTGTGTCAAAAAAGTATAAAATGAGGACAAGGCTTTAAGTGGAGCAGCTCCCTCCAGCTTGACATGGGTCAGAATGACTGACAGGCCAGGCAGAAGGGGAGGGAGCACATTATACTGTAGGAAGGAAAGGACTGTCTTGGGGTCTTGGAGCTTTTCAGATCAGATTTCTGGCGAAGTTCATTTCTGAGTTCCACCCAGGCCTCTCAGCTTCATCAGACCACATGGTGAGATTCTTCTCTCTTCTTACCAAGTACTCTAAAAAAAAGGTGGAGTCTGCACTTTACCAATTTACTTCCAATGTATATACTGTTATATTCAAAAAAACAAGGCTACATGTGCTGACTCCACTTCTTTTAGTTTTTAGTTTTCTGTTTATAATAATGCTATGGCGGATGTCAAATAATCTCCCCCCCCCCCCCAGTTTTGATATGTTACTCTTTGTATTCAACCTCGCTCCATCCCTCCCTCTCCATCCGTCTATCCATCCATCACCGTAAAGCACGCCGTTCTTCCTGTCGTATATCGTAGTCCTCGTCTCAGTAAAATGATGTGATGTGCAATCCAGTCAAATAATAGTCATTCAAGGTGATATCTGTTTTATAAAACCTAAAAAGTAGCCTTTACCTAACCGTATATTTCGAAAATCAGTTACTATTGCTTTCTCTGTACTGATTTTTAGCTTTATCAACTCATGTGCATGACTGCAAAAAAAAAACCAAGACATTCGCTGTCATGTTTCTCAGGAAAGTGATTTATTCATCCATTGCTGCAATTCAGTGTTATGGTATTTATTGAAAGAAAATTGCTCTGGTACTCATTACTCAAATGTCAAGTTCGAGTCTCTCACTCTGAGCTTATTAACAAATACTAGCCCTCTGCCCATGTGGGGGGACACGCACAAACAGGACCTCATTTAGGTCCCACTCCGTAGCTTAAGAAACCATGTGTATGAGACACTATTTCTATTATGTTCTATGATGCCATCTGTTTTTATTGTATTTTGTTATATAAATTATTGTAAACTGATGCAGTGTCATGAAGTCACAAGATGCGTTGCTTTGTCAGTAATATATAAGTGAAATTAGTAGGAATGTGTCAGCAATGTCAGTGAAATTAATGTCAGTGAAATAATGCCAAAAAACTGAAGAAAAAAAAGCATTTTTGTGTTTGCTGATTGAGTGAAAAAACCCTAATAATTATAACAAAATAGTGATATAATCACCCAACCTGAATGCGGGAGTGGCTGTATATAGGTGCTGTATAGATGGACTATCCGTCTATCATGCTCTGAGCAGTAGGCTGGTGGCTACTCTCTCTTTCACTCACCGCAGAGCGTCTGCCACAAGGCTACGAGCCC